>NC_053026.1:366060946-366360647 GCF_003073215.2 Triticum urartu | reverse complement strand
TTATCCTTCACCCAAGTCTTTCCAAAGGTCTTACTTGGCACTTTATTGAAACAAAATCTATAAAACATGATTACTACAGTAGCTTAATCATGAGAACACACAAAAACAGTAAGGATGAATATTGGGTTTTCTTCCAACAAGCGCTTTTTTTAATGCCTTTTAGCTAGGCATGATGATTTCAATGATGCTCACACAAAAGATAAGAATTGAAACATAAAGAGAGCATCATGAAGAATATGACTAGCATATTTAAATCTAACACACTTCCTATGCCTAGGGATTTTGTGAGCACACAATTTATGGGAACAAGAATCAACTAGCATAGGAAGGCAAAACAAATATAACTTTAAAACTTTAAGCACATAGAGAGGAAACTTGATATTATTGCAACTCCTACAAGCATGTATTCCTCCCTCATAATAATTTTCAGTAGCATCATGAATGAGTTCAAAAATATAACCATCACATAAAGCATTCCGTTCATGATCTACGAGCATAGAAATTTTTCTACTCTCAACATAAGCAAAATTCTTCTCATTCGGAACAGCGGAATCACTAGTTCCTAAAGTTGACACTCTTCCAAACCCACTTTAGATGATAGTATTATTCATACCCCAAAATATATAAGTGAAGTTCATGGAGCATTATACAATTAATAATAACTAACCCATATCCAAGCTCAAAATATATAAGTGAAGCACACGAAGCATTCTATAAACCCATACTCAAAAGATTTAAGTGAAGCACAAAGAGCAATTCTATAAGATCATACTTAAAAGATATAAGTGAAGCACATGAAGCATTATATAAACCAATTAAGGGCTATCTCACACTAGCATGGTTCTTAAAGAAAAAATAAAAACACAAAGGACACAAATCATGTGAACAAAACAAAAACCGAGGTATACCGATACTTGTTGAAGAAGAAAGATGGGATGCCAACCGGGGCATCCCCAAGCTTAGATGCTTGAGTATCCTTAGAATATTTAATTGGGTTGCCTTGGGCATCCACAAGCTTGAGCTCTTGCCTATCTTTATTCTTCTCACATTGGTAACTCCTCGTTCTTCGAATACTTCATCCACACAAAACTTTAACAAAAACTTTGTGAGATCTGTTAGTATAATAAAGCAAATCACTACCTTTAAGTACTGTTGTGAACTCATTATAAATTCATATTGGTGTAATATATACTGTATTCAAACTCATCCATGGTTCATACCCTCCGATACTACTCATAGATTCATCTAAATAAGCAAACAACACATAGAAAACAGAATCTGTCTAAAACAGGACAGTCTGTAGTAATCTGGAGGTTTAGTAAACTTATGTAAATCCAAAAATTATGAAATAAATTTAAAATTTGAAAAATTTATACATAATTAATGTTCAAAAAGTTTCAGACCCATTCGACTTTCCAGTAAAAAACGTAAAATCACGCGCTACAGCCAAAGTTTCTGTTTTTTGTTCTGCACATAGTAAACAAGCAATCAAATCATCCTAAAACCAAAGCTTGGCAAATTATTTTTATAATAAAATGGATATATATATATATATATATAAGGGGATAATTATTTACAGAGAAACTTCCATGAAAAATTCTACATTGTTTCCATGAGCATGAACACAAGTTCTCAAGGTCGACCCTCACTTCTTCAATGCATAACTTTCCAATCACTTCTCTTTTTGAAAAACTTATTAGGTATGAGAGGCAAGTAAATTTTTCTTTGTATTTTCATTATTTAAAAAAAATTGTATGTTTCACCCACAACTAAACAGAAACAAAAAGGGAAAAACAAAATGTACTTAGTGGAGGAAAGCAAACAAGCACACACGAGAATATCAACCCCACGCTACTGCTCCCCAGCAACGGGGCCAGAAAAGAGCTTGATAATCCCCAAGTGCAGGGAATCATCGTAGCAATTTCTAAAGGTGGAAGTGATAAGTATGGAGTGTCGAACCCACAAGGAGCTAAAGGTAAGATCAATATTATCTCAAGCCCTATCTGCCACGGATACGACTCTACGTACACCGAACGTTTGCTTCCAACTAGAAACGAGAAATAAAACTACGTTGTGGGTATGAAGTGGATAACTTTGTATGATATCGGAGAGCTAAAATACGAAAGTAGGTATTGTTATCATAAAGTTAGAATATATTACTAAATATTATAAATAGCTAGTGTGGAATAATGGTGGATCGGTGTGCGGAATTGTCCTAGGCAATCGCTAACAAGACCGGTAATCACTATTGCAGTGTCATATGAGGGAGAGGCATATGCACTTATGATTGGAAATCTAGCAAGCATCCACAACTACTAAAGATCATTAAGGTAAAACCCAACCATAGCATTAAAGCATCAAGTCCTCTTTATTCCCATACGCAACAACCCCCTTACTCGGGTTTGTGTTTCAGTCACTCACGCAACCCACTATAAGCGAATCATAAACGTATTGCAACACCCTACAGCGGGAATCCCTCACGCTTGCGCGACACAGAGGGCACCATAGGACAGCATCAAAGTAAAACATATAACTCATACCAATCTAGATCATCAATCAACCCAAAGACAAAAGATATCTACTCAAAACATCATAGGATGGCAACACATCATTGGATCATAATATGTGGCATAAAGCACGATGTTCAAGTAGGGATTACAGCGGGGTGCGGGAGAGTGAACCGTGTAAAAGAGATGAGGATGGTGATGATGATGGTGATGTTGATGAAGACGATCACCGCGGCGATGATTCCCCTCCCGATGGCACTCCGGTGCCACTGAGAGAGAGGAGAAGAGGTTCTCCCCCTTGTGCTTCCTCCTCCATGGCCTCCCCCTAGATGGGGAGAGGTTCTCCCTCTGGTCCTTGGCCTTCATGGGGATGATGGACCCTCCGGGATCCTCCTCCATGCCCTCCGGTGATGATGGCCCCCTCCGGCAGGGTGCCAGAGAGGGCCTAGATTGGTTTTCGGTGGCTACGGAGGCTTCTGGCAGCGAAACTCCTGATCTCGATTAATTTTCCGAGGTTTCTATATTTATAGGAATTTTTGGCGTCGGTCTCACGTCAAGGAGGTGCCCGAGGCGTCGACAAGGCAGGCCCAGGCGCCTGGGGGCAGGGGGGGTGGGCGCGCCCCCACCCTCGTGGACGCCCCGGGACTCTCCTGGCTCAACTCTTTTACTCCGGGGTCTTCTTTTGGTCCATAAAAATTCGTCAAAAATTGGCACGTCAATTGGACTCCGTTTGATAGTCCTTTTCTGTAAAACTCAAAAACAAGGAAAAACAAAAACTGGCGCTGGGCACTAGGTTAATAGGTTAGTCCCAAAAATCATATAAAATAGCATATAAATTAATATAAAACATCCAAGGTTGATAATATAATAGCATGAATACTTCATAAATTATAGATACATTGGAGACGTATCAAGCCCTCAACCACTTTCTCATATCCATATGTGTCCCAAACCAAAAGTCAAACTCGGCCACACCGATTTGATCTATCCGGCGCCATCGAGTTCATTTGACATAGCCATTACCAGAAACCCTAGTCAGTTTGATCTCATCGATAGGGATCTCGGTCTCACTGAGATGGGATTGCAAACTCTCTGTTTCCCTTCGTAATGTTTCCGTCTAACCGAGATGAGCGATAGGTCCCACCGAGTTCGCAATGCAAACTCTCTATTTCCCTTTTGTAACGTTTCGGTCTCACCGAAATGAGCGATTCAGTCCCATGGAGTTTGCCTGACCAACTCTCTGTTTGCCTATTACAGAAATCAGTCTTACCGAGTTTGTGTGATCGGTCTCACCAAGATTACGTTATGCCCTAACCCTAATGAAATCGGTCCCACCGAGTTGACATGCCGGTCCCACCGAAAATCCTAACGTTCACATTTTGAACTGAATCGGTCTGACCGAGTTTCATGATTCGGTCTCACCGAGTTTGGTAAATTGTGTGTAACAGATAGATTTTGTGTGGAGGCTATATATACCCCTCCACCCACTCTTTATTCATGGAGAGAGCCATCAGAACATGCCTACACTTCCAAGATACATTTTCTAAGAGAGAACCACCTACTCATGTGTTGAGACCAAGATATTCCAGTCCAACCACAAGAATCTTGATCTCTAGCCTTCCCCAAGTTGCTTTCCAGTCAAATCATCTTTCCACCAAATCCAGATCTGAGAGAGAGAGTTGAGTGTTGGGGACACTATCATTTGAAGCACAAGAGCAAGGAGTTCATCATCAACACACCATCTATTACCTTTTGGAGAGTGGTGTCTCCTAGATTAGTTAGGTGTTACTTGGGAGCCTCCGACAAGATTGTGGAGTTGAACCAAGGAGTTTGTATGGGCAAGGAGATCGCCTACTTCGTGAAGATCTACCCTAGTGAGGCAAGTCCTTCGTGGGCGATGGCCATGGTTGGATAGACAAGGTTGCTTCTTCATGGACCCTTCATGGGTGGAGCCCTTCGTGGACTCGCGCAGCCGTTACCCTTCGTGGGTTTAAGTCTCCATCAACGTGGATGTACGATAGCACCACCTATCGGAACCATGCCAAAAATCTCCGTGTCTACATTGCGTTTGCTCCCTCCAAACTCCTCCCTTTACCTTCATATGCAAATGTTTTACATTCCGCTGCTATACTCTTAGACTTGCATGTGTAGGTTGATTGCTTGACTTGTGCTAAGTTACTAAAATCTGCCAAGACTTAAAATTGGGAAAAGGATAGATTTTTATTTGGTCAATTAGTCTAATCACCCCCCCTCTAGACATACTTTCAATCCTACAAGTGATATCAGAGCTTTGGTCTCCATTTGCCTTGATTTCCATAGCTTTGGTGATCATAGCCTTGGTCTCACAACCTAGGAGAGTATGGTGTCTAGTGAGGGAAATTACCACCGTAGAGGTCCTTACTTTGATGGTACTAATTTTGCTAGTTGGAAGCATAAGATGAAAATGCATATTCTTGGACAAAACCCTGTTGTTTGGGTTATTGTGTGTATTGGCTTGCAAGGTGAATTCTTTGATGGGAGAAAACTGGACCGTGAAGCTAGCGCGGAAGAGTTTAAGATGCTGCAATACAACGCTCAAGCTTGCAATATCCTCTTGAAAGGATTGTGCCTCGAAGAATTCAACAAAATCAGCCGTCTTGAGAATGCAAAGGAAATTTGGGATACTTTCATTGATATGCACGAAGGTACCGACTCCGTCAAGGAATCCAAATTGGATGTGCTTCAAAGTCAACTTGACAAGTTCAAAATGAAGGATGGTGAAGGTGACGCTGAAATGTACTCCAGGCTTGCTCTCATCACAAATGTGATTGCCGGCTTAGGAAGTGAAGAGATGACCGATAGATTCATCATCAAGAAGATCCTAAGACCCTTGGATGGAAAATATGATACTGTGTGCACATTGATCCAAATGATGCCCAATTACAAAGATCTCAAACCAACAGAAGTAATTGGAAAAATTGTTGCTCATGAGATGTCACTCAAGGATAAACAAGAGCTTCACAACAAGACAAGTGGTGCTTACAAAGCCTCATGTGATGCCCCTACATCATCAAGCGAGAAACAAACCTTCAATGAGTAATTGAGCCTAATGGTGAAGAACTTCAACAAGTTCTACAAGAGTAGAAGCAAAGAAAGAAGTTCCAAGTCAAGGTCCTACAATGACAAAATATCTTCTAGTCATGAGCGTAATTGCTACAATTGTGGAAGACCCGGACACTACTCCAATGAGTGTACGACCCCCTACAAAAGAAGAGAAGATTCACCCAAAAGGAGAAGTAGAAGAGAAGAATCACCTCCAAGAGAGAGAAGTTGTAGAGATGATCGTTATGAATGAAGAACATCTCGGAGAAGCAAGGATTCGGAAAGGAAGGACAAGTCATCAAGGAGCTACAGAAAATGAAGACATCAAGCTCACGTTGGTGAATGGGTATCCGGTTCCGACTCTGACAATCACTCCGAAAGAAGTTATCACTCCGACTCCGAATATACTCAAGATGAAGGTGTTGCCGGTCTTTCACTTGTGTCAACCAACTCCTACGACATATTTGTCTCACCAAATGAAGGAATTGGAAGATGCTTCATGGCTAAAGGCCCAAAGGTATCACACCCCAAGTATGTTGATTTCAATAGTGATGAAGATGATTTGCTAGGTGATGATGATTTACTTGTTGACAACTCTAGTGATGAAAACTATGATGAAATTGGTATTAATCATGTTAATCAAGATAAAATGAATGACGATGATGAGAAGGAGATTGAGTGTCTAACTAAAGAACTAAACACTCTTAAGTTAGCTCATGAAACTACCTTGGAAGATCATTGAGAGCTTTTAAAACCTCATGAGAAGCTACGCTTTGAAAAGCTCAACCTTGAGCAAGAGCATGTGTTCTTAAAAGCAATCAATGATGATCTTCGCAAGAAAAGTTCTTATTACATTGCCAAGCATTTACCCTTGTCCACTTACATGCCTCAAGTCAAGTCTAGTAACAAGAACAAGAAGGATATTCCTCTAGTAGTAACAATAATCATGATAAATCTAATGTTGTTGCTTCTAGTAGTTCTCTTGATTCCACTAATGATTCTCTTAGCCAAGTTACACTTGAGAAAGAAAATAGCTTATTGAAGGGAATTATAGAGAAAGGTGTTTACAAGAGCTTTGCCGGAAGTAAGCAATTTGAGGAAATTGTACGCAAGCAAGGAAGGCACCGGAAGAATCAAGGTGTTTGTTTTGAACGAAAGTTCAATGCCAATGGAGTTGAGTGGGAATAAGATCAATACCCCAAGAAGAAGTTTGTTCCTCGACAAGAGAAGTATGATCCTACTTCTTTCCAAGGGACACAAGCTCAAGATGATCTTCCATTACAAGACCAAAAGCAAAAGGGCAAGGACAAGCTTCAAGAGGAGATTGATGCATTTGAAGAAACTCCCAAGGCCTTGGTCAAGTGGGTTCCCATGACTACATCAAGTTCTACTTCATCAAGTACGACTACAACTCCAAGGATTCCCATCAAGTTGATGTGCATACCGAAGAAGAAGAACTAGAGAGTTCTTGAGGGTGACTCCGCCAACATACTTCACTCATATCATTTTGGCGAGAACAAGTGCAAACAAATTCCACATATTGCACTAGTTCAAGGAGTCACAAACCCTCTTGTTGATAAGACAAGGGACAAGGTAACTTAATGCTTTCATGGGCATCATCTTATGTGAACTTCACTCTATGTCTATGGATATCTTTGTTTGTTGCTTGTGGGACTAACCCGTGTAGGTATTGAAAGTGCAACTCACTCCAAAGGATTGCTCCGAATGATCTACATCAACATTGAGCATCCACATCTTCAACATCTACATGAAGTCATCATCGACAAAACCCAAGGTTAGTTCATCCCTCTTAGGGGGGATATCACATCTAGGGAGAGCTTTACTCTAAATATTGATCTAAAGCAACACTAATGGTGTGAACACAACAACGCTTTATGTAAAAGGGGTAAACCCACTTGTGCTTAAACGATGAGTATGACCTATGATCAAATGGTCTTATTTGACTTCTAAGTCAATATACTCATATATAGATGACCTAGTCATCACCAATTGCTCGATAGATGCTAGAGTGTTTGTGGATGCTTTGTCACATATTTCATTTGCCATTTTATTGTGTGAGCATGTTGGTTGCATATTTTACTCATTCGACGACATCCATTTGTTTCTTTGATTGTTTGGCTGTTTTTCTTTTGCCAAATGGATGGATAAGAATGCCTAAGAACTTCCTCTAGCTATCTATGCTTTTATCGTCTCAAAATCTATTCATGCTACATCACAAAGTTTGATCAAGTCAGATTCTAACACTCTGTGTGAGGAGCACTCGGAGTCCCCGATTCTTCATAGACTTAAACTTCCAAAACCTCTCTCTGCATTTCGGTGTGACCGATTCATCCTTTTTGGTCTGACCGAGTTCACTGAGTTTATCTAGGTTTTCAATCTCGATGCAACAGATTAGAACTTTTCGGTCACACGGAGTTGTAGGAACCACTTGCGATTTTGCATATCGGTGCCACCGAGTTGTTCCACTTGGTCACACTGACAATGTTAGGACATATATACCGTCGGGTCAAATTTTGGTAATTTCTCCAAAACCCTTCATCCCGCGCTTGTCCTGCTCTGCCGCCTCGGGTCTCTGGATCGTCCTCTCGTCGCCAGCGTCCTCTCGCCACTGGTCTCCATCGCCGTCAACGGAATTCAACCCCGCCATTGCCGCTATAGCGAACTCACCGCCGACCTAGGGTATGAGTTCAAAACTTTGTGTTGTTCCTTACTCCAATTCTTAGCACAAAGCAAATGCCATGTTCTTTACCACGTATGAGATCTTCCTGTCCAGCAAAAACTTCCTTTAGTTTAGATTTGATTCGAAAATTTAGGGATAGGTTTCCGCCGAACTCATCTCGAACCGACCGAGTGGTGGAAATCGGGCTCACTGATTTGGCCTAAGCCATTGCACTTGCACTTTTCGGTCTGACCGAGTTCAACTCTCTATGAAACCCTAGCAATCTCGGAATCACCGAACTGTGTCTTGGTATGACCGATTTCACTAGTTTAGACTCCAAAATTACTTCGGTGTCACCAAGTTTAACAAATCGGTAGCTCCGAAATGCTTTCTGTGGAAACTAAAACTAAGTTTTTGACTCATTTGTTTTGCAAAAAACTATACACTTTGTGATGCTCATCCACTCTATCTCATCTATAAGTATTCACAGGGTCAGCAGTCAGTTTGCTTTGTCAGTATGTCAGATCAGAGTGATAGCCAAAACAAGTCAGAAGAGCAGATGAACCTGAGTGAGGGCACTAGTCCCTCTAGCAGCTATGATGAGGGCAGCAGGAGCACTCCAAGCAATTTGCCCAAGGCAGCTACAAGTACAAGGAAGAAGAGAAACTCAGACTCAGAGGATGAGGATGAGGATTATGTTGCAGCTGAGGAAGAGATTAGCTCCAAGAAGAAGGTGCCGAACAAGGAATATGATGTTGCTGCAACAAAGCCTGGCATGCACAAGAAGGCCCCTGCAAAGAGGGTGCCAACCTTAAAAGCTAGAGCCTCAACTGTTGGAACTTCCAAGTCAAATGTTGAAGAGGCTGCTGGAGAGGGTAAGAAAAGGAAAGAAAGGGCCAAGAAGACCATTGCCAAAGTCATTGGGAGATCATCTATGATGACAGATCCAGCTAAAGAAGAAGAGGAAGAGGATGTTGCACCAGCACCCAAGTCACAAAAGCTGATGGGGGATGCCATCAAGTCTAGGCCTGCCCCTTCTAAGCCCAAGACTGCCCCCAAAGCTTCTGCTCCAGCTCCAAAGACTGCACCCAAGAGGAGCACAAGGAATATTTCTGCTGCCGAGAAGAACAAGGCCCCAATGCCTGAGATTGATGAAGAATATGCTGAAGCCCAAGTGCTTAGGAAGCTCAAACCTAAGATTCCAGATCATGATGACAGCCATCCAGTGGCAGAAGACATGAACATCAGGAAGGATGCAGGTCTCAGACTTTGGAGACAAACTGATCCATATGCTACAAGGAGAAGGACTGCTGTGGACTACATGTTCCATACCAAAGAGCAGCAAGATTTCTATGAGACCATCTTGCTTGACAAGAAGCCAATTGTGTGTGATATGATGTGGGTAGATTGGGAATACATTGATGAGAATGAAGATCACTTCCTAGGAGTACATGAAATTTTCAGATCTTGTGGAGTAGATGACTTTGTGGGTCAGAAACTCACTAAGTGGAATGATGAGCTCATTATGCAATTCTATTCTACAGCTCATTTCTATCCAGATGGCAGAATTGTTTGGATGTCTGAGGGTACAAGGTACCAATCAACAGTTGCTGAGTGGGCAAAATTGGTCAATGCCCCTGAAGAGCATGAGGATGGCTTGGATGTCTATGCCAAGAAGAAGAAAGACCGCAATTCAATGGCCAACATGTACAAAGAAATTCCACATAAATCCTTGGAAACTCATAAGCTGGGCTCTATTCATTATCTTCTATTTGGTTTGGCCACAATCAACACTATATTGAGGCATACATTGTTGACCAAACCTGGGGATCACAAGATGATCAGAGGCCATTCCATCAACTTGCTGCAATTGTTTGATGTGCCCTAGAAATTCAAAGTCATGAGCCTGATTATGGAAACAATCAAGAGAATAGCTGCAGATCAGAAGAGATCTTGTGGGTATGCTCCACACATCCAGGTGCTCATCAACTCCAAGATGGGCACGGGCACCTACTTGTTAGACAAGGAGCATCTACCCTTGAGACCAGATTTTGAGGACAACACTGTTGTCATGAATGAAGAAGATCCCACATCTGTGCAGGTACAAGAAAAAAGAGAGAAAGCCAAAGTTGAGAAAGTTGCAAAGATGCCAAGTGCTGAAGAGGCATCTCAAGTGTTTCTAAAGGGCAAACAAGATCAACTTGGATATCTGATTCAAGCAACCTTGAGGATAGAGAAGGGCTTGGCCACCCTGACTCAGAACCAAGAGATCTTGGAAAGGATCATTGAAACTAAGTTCTATGATCTTGATTTAAAAGTGACAAAGATGCAGACAAGAGTTGAGCAGCTCCGGGAAGAAGCTGAGCAGAGGAAAGGGCAGGCTACCACAGATGCCTTTCAAAGAGTGCCAAGAGATCAAAAATCTGCTGCAGTGCGAGTGACTGACACTAGAGCTACTACATCAGCACATGCTGCCACAGCATCAGTGCCACCTCCAGTTGCCACTCCACCAGCTGCAATGACTTCAACAGATGCATTCGTCCTTGGAGTCCTCTCAACAGCGCCTCCCAATGATCAAGCCTAGCGAGACGCATAGCATTATGCATTTTCAAACTTTTTGGTAACTTGTTGCCAAAGGGGGAGAAATGTATAGATCATAGGCTTCGAGACAGAGAGCTTTGCTTCTTTTGCCTTCTTTGTCGTTTGGTTGATACTTTTGTGTGCTTGCTTGATACTCTATGTCTATGTGTGTGAGATACTTATTTGATCATGTGTTTGATCATATCCTACATTAATGCTTGTGCTTGAATGATGTTATCTCTTATCTATTCTATATGATCATTCACTTTGCCTTGGTGATGAGTGCATGTTTTTACCTTTTATCATTTTGAGCGCTCCACCAAGATGTATGTGACATGGAAGAGTAACCCAGGATCCTAATCGATTGTGCATTTGCATTCAACAAAAACTTTTAAATAATGCACAAATAAGGGGGAGCTCTTACTTATCACATACCTCCCAAAGTGACGATGCATTTAAATCTTATTATCATTTGTCGAAGCTTTGATCCATGTGTTGTCATTAATTACCAAAAAAGGGGATATTGAAAGTGCAAGTATCCCTGGGTGGTTTTGGTAATTCCTAACAACATATAGCTCATTGAACTAATGCTCTTTCAAGATGATCATTTCAGAAAGTTCAATGATTAGCATGGCATGGACTAGGAATGTGGACCCCTCAAAATGCTAAAGACACACAATGGCTCAAGCTCAAGACTCTACATTTTCATTTTAGTGATCCAAGATCACATTGAGTCCATAGGAAAAGCCAATACTATTAAAAGGGGATGAGGTGTTGCTTAATGGCTTGCTTGCTCAAAATGCTTAGTGGTATGCTCCAAAAGCCCTCAACCACTTTCTCATATCCATATATGTCCCAAACCAAAATTCAAACTCGGCCCCACCGATTTGATCTATCCGGCGCCACCGAGTTCATTTGACATAGCCAGTTCGGTCTTACCGATAGGGATCTCGGTCTCACCGAGATGGGATTGCAAACTCTCTGTTTCCCTTTGTAACGTTTTGGTCTAACCTAGATGAGCGATAGGTCCCATCGAGTTCGCAATGCAAACTCTTTGTTTCCCTTTCGTGACGTTTCGGTCTCACCGAAATGAGCAATTCGGTCCCACCGAGGCCTGACCAACTCTTTGTTTGCCTATTATAGAAATTAGTCTTACCGAGTTTATGTGACCGGTCTCACCGAGATTACGTTATGCCCTAAACCTAATGAAATCGGTCCCACCGAGTTGACATGTCAGTCCCACTGAAAAGCCTAACATTCACATTTTGAACTGAATCAGTCTAACCGAGTTACATGATTCGGTCTCGCCGAGTTTGGTAAATTGTGTGTAACGGTTAGATTTTGTGTGGAGGCTATATATACCCCTCCACCCACTCTTCATTCATGGGGAGAGCCATCAGAACGTGCCTACACTTCCAACATACATTTTCTGAGAGAGAACCACCTACTCATGTGTTGAGACCAAGATATTCCATTCCAACCACAAGAATGTTGATCTCTAGCCTTCCCCAAGTTGCTTTCCACTCAAATCATCTTTCCACCAAATCCAAATCTGTGAGAGAGAGTTGAGTGTTGGGGAGACTATCATTTGAAGCACAAGAGCAAGGAGTTCATCATCAACACACCATCTATTACCATTTGGTGAGTGGTGTCTCCCAGATTGGTTAGGTGTCACTTGGGAGCCTCCGACAAGATTGTGGAGTTGAACCAAGGAGTTTGTACGGGCAAGGAGATCGCCTACTGATACGTCTCCAACGTATCTATAATTTCTGATTCTTCCATGCTATTATATTATCTATTTTGGATGTTTAATGGGCTTTAATTTACCTTTTTATATTATTTTTAGGACTAGCTTACTAACCAAAGGCCTAGTGCAAATTGCTGTTTTTTGCCTATTTCAGTGTTTTGCAGAAAAGGAATATCAAATGGAATCCAAACGGAATGAAACCTTTGGGAGAGTTATTTTTGGAACAAACGTGATCCAGGGGATTTGGAGTGGACGTCAAGAAAGAAGCGAGGAGGCCACGAGGTAGGGAGGCGCGCCCCCACCCTCGTGGGCCCCTCGCAGCTCCACTGACGTACTTCTTCCTCCTATATATACCCATATACCCCGAAAATATCCAAGAGCACCACGAAACCCTATTTCCACCGTCGCAACCTTCTGTACCCGTGAGATCCCATCTTGGGGACTTTTCCGACGCTTCGCCGGAGGGGGAATCGATCACGAAGGGCTTCTACATCAACACCATAGCCTCTCCGATGATGTGTGAGTAGTTTACCACATACCTTCCGATCCATAGTGATTAGCTAGATGGCTTCTTCTCTCTCTTTGGATCTCAATACAGAGTTCTCCTTGGTTCTTTTGGAGATCTATTCGATGTAATTCTTTTTGCGGTGTGTTTGTCGAGATCGGATGAATTGTGGGCTTATGATCAAGATTATCTATGATCAATATTTGATTCTTCTCTGAAATCTTTTATGCATGATTTAAATATCTTTGCAAGTCTCTTTGAATTATCAGTTTGGTTTGGCCTACTAGATTGATCTTTCTTGCAATGGGAGAAGTGCTTAGCTTTGGGTTGAGTCTTGCGGTGTCCTTTCCCAGTGACAGCAGGGGCAGCAAGGCACATATTGTATTGTTGCCATAGAGGATAAAAAGATGGGGTTTATATCATATTGCTTGAGTTTATCCCTCTACATCATGTCATCTTGCCTAATGCGGTACTCTGTTCTTCTGAACTTAATACTCTAGATGCATGCTGGATAGCGGTCGATGTGTGGAGTAATAGTAGTAGATACAGAATCGTTTCGGTCTACTTGTCGGGGACGTGATGCCTATATACATGATCATGCCTAGATATTCTCATAACTATGCGCTTTTCTATCAATTGCTCGACAGTAATTTGTTCACCCACCATAGAATTTGCTATCTTGAGAGAATCCACTAGTGAAACCTATGGCCCCCGGGTCTATTCTCCATTACATTATTTTCCTATCAACTTGCTATTTCTATTTTGCAATCTTTACTTTCCAATCTATACAACAAAAATACCAAAAATATTTATCTTATTATCTTTATCAGATCTCACCTTCGTAAGTGACCGTGAAGGGATTGACAACCCCTTTATCGCGTTGGTTGCGAGGTTCTTGTTTGTTTGTGCAGGTACGAGGGACTTGCGTGTAGTCTCCTACTGGATTGATACATTGGTTCTCAAAAACTAAGGGGAATACTTACGCGACTGTGTTGCATCACCCTTTCCTCTTCAAGGAAAAACAACACAAGCTCAAGAGGTAGCAAGAAGGATTTCTGGCGTCTTTGCCAGGGAGATCTACGCACAAGTCAAGACATACCAAGTACCCATCACAAACTCTTATCCCTCGCATTACATTATTTGCCATTTGCCTCTCGTTTTCCTCTCCCTCACTTCACCTTTGCCGTTTTATTGGCCCTCTTTTCGTTCGCTCTTCTTCTTGCTTTTTGCCTGTTCTTTGTGCAATTTTCTCCCATCATGTCTAAAATTGGGGAGGTTATCGTTGCTAAGGATAGTGGTAATCACATGGAAAACGTTGATGCTTTTGATTATCCTCATGAAGAACCAACTATTTTGCATACTAAAAAGTTTCGAATCGGTAGTGGTAATATTATTGGAAAAGGAGTTATTCAAGATTTCTTTACTTGTGCTGGTGCTTTACCCACTATGGGAGGGTCTATTCTTCATAGAACTATTAGTTTTGCGCATGCTATGTCTTTGCTCATAGTTGAAATTTAAAAACAATTTATTCATATGCACCCTTGCATCCAAAGGATTTTTCTAGAATTTTCCAATATTGAGCATTCTTCTGTTAAGCGAGCAGCTACCATCTTTTTAGCTCATGAGTTCAGATCTATAATAAAAGAAGCCAATGAAATTTTTTGCGCATTATAGGGTGGATCCCGGCCGTCGTCCCATAGAAGCAATCCTTTTTTATCAAGAAGACATAATGCGCTTACGATCTTTAGATCATGTTGCTTTTAATGGAAACCTTAGAAAAACGGTTCCTACTGACGTTCTAGTTGACAGGATTTCTGAACTTAACAATAATTTTTCTATATAGAACAATGGGTTAGGTTTTTCTCTTGAACAAAAACTCATGACTTTTTGTCAAAAGAATGCTTATAATGATGAATTAGTTGTGCAATATGAGGGGCCAAAGGAGGAACCAATACCTCCCGAGCTTGATCTTGGGGAATTTTGTCCCATTAAATTTAGCCCTTTTGATTAATTTTGCTTGCCACAAAGAAAACTTGCCACTGAACGTAGGGAGTATGATATGATTTTTCGCGATTTTCCTTATCATTATGATGGCAATACCTATATCTATTCTTGTTTTTATGCCTAGCTAGGGGCGTTAAACGATAGCGCTTGCTGGGAGGCAACCCAATTTTATTTTCGTTTCTTGCTTTTTGTTTCTGTTTAGTAATAAATAATTCATCTAGCTTCTGTTTATATGTGGTTCTATGCTTTTAGTTAGCGTTTGTGCCAAGTAGAACATTTGGGAAGACTTCGGGGAAGTTTTTGTGATCTTGCTGTAAAAACAGAAACTTTAGCGCTCACGAGATTTGCTGCCATTTTTTACTGGAGAGCGAAATTAGGTTGATTCTTTTTGAAGATGATTAATAGACAAATTACTCACGTCCAAGAATTTATTTAAGAATGTTTGGGGTTACAGAAGTATTCTAAACCTACAGATTACTACATACTTTTCTGTTTTTGACAGATTCTCTTTTTCGTGTGTTGTTTGCTTATTTTGATGAATCTATGGCTAGTATCGGGGGGTATGAACCATAGAGAAGTTGGAATACAGTAGGTTTAACACCAATATAAATAAATAATGAGTTCATTACATTACCTAGAAGAGGTGGTTTGTTTTCTTATACTAATGGAGCTCTTGAGATTTTCTGTTGAGTTTTGTGTTGTGAAGTTTTTAAGTTTTGGGTAAAGATTTGATGGATTTTGGAATAAGGAGTGGCAAGATACTAAGATTGGGGATTCCCAAGGCACCCCAAGGTAAAATTAAAGTACAACCAAAAGACTAAGATTGCGGATGCCCCGGAAGGCATCCCCTCTTTCGTCTTCTTCCATCGGTAACTTTACTTGAGGCTATATTTTTATTCACTGCATGATATGTGTTCTGATTGGAGAGTCTTGTATGATTTGAGTCTTTGCTTTTTAGTTTACCACAATCATCCTTGATGTACACACCTTTTGGAGAGACACACATGATTCAGAATTTATTAGAATACTCGATGTGCTTCACTTATATCTTTTGAGCTATATAGTTTTTGCTCTAGTGCTTCACTTATATCTTTAAGAGCACGGTGGTGGTTTTATTTTATAGAAGTTATTGATCTCTCATGCTTCACTTATATCATTTTGAGAGTCCTTCAGAACATCATGGTAATTTGCTTTGGCTATAAAATTAGTCCTAATATGATAGGCATCCAAGATGGGTATAATAAAAACTATCATAAAAACTTCATTGAATACTATGTGAAGTTTGGTACTTGATGATTGTTTTGAGATATGAATATGGTAATATTAGAGTCATGCTTGTTGAGTAGTTGTGAATTTGAGAAATACTTGTTCTAAAGTTTGCGATCCCCGTAGCATGCACGTATGGTGAACCGTTATGTGAAGAAGTCAGAGCATGATTTATTTATTGATTGTCTTCCTTATGAGTGGCGGCCGGGGATGAGCGATGGTCTTTTCCTAACAATCTATCCCCCTAGGAGAATGCGCATAGTACTTTGTTTCGATAACTAATAGATTTTTGCAATAAGTATGTGAGTTCTTTATGACTAATGTTGAGTCCATGGATTATACGCACTCTCACCCTTCCACCATTGCTAGCCTCTCTAGTGCCGCGCAACTTTCACCGGTACCATAAACCCACCATATACCTTCCTCAAAACAGCCACCATACCTACTGATAAACCACAAGTATAGGGGATCGCAACAGTTTTTGAGGGTTGAGTATTCAACCCAAATTTATTGATTCGACACAAGGGGAGCCAAAGAATATTATCAAGTATTAGCAGCTGAGTTGTCAATTCAACCACACCTGGAAACTTAATATCGGCAGCAAAGTGTTTAGTAGCAAAGTAATATGATAGTAGTGGTAACGGTAGCAAAAGGTAATGATAGCAAAAGTAATGTTTTTGGTATTTTGTAGTGATGATAGCAATAGCAATGGAAAAGTAAATAAGCGAAGAACAATATATGGAAAGCTCGTAGGCAATGGATCGGTGATAGAGAATTATGCCGGATGCGGTTCATCATGTAATAGTCATAACCTAGGGTGACAAAGAACTAGCTCCAATTCATCAATGTAATGTAGGCATGTATTCCGAATATAGTCATATGTGCTTATGGAAAAGAACTTGCATGACATCTTTTGTCCTACCCTCCCGTGGCAGCGGGGTCCTAGCGGAAACTAAGGGATATTAAGGCCTCCTTTTAATAGAGTACCGGACCAAAGCATTAACACATAGTGAATACATAAACTCCTAAAACTACGGTCATCACCGGTAAGTATCCCGATTATTGTCACTTCGGGGTTAACGGATCATAACACATAATAGGTGACTGTAGACTTGCAAGATAGGATCAAGAACTCTCATATATTGATGAAAACATAATAGGTTCAGATCTGAAATCATGGCACTCGGGCCCTAGTGACAAGCATTAAGCATAGCAAAGTCATAGCAACATCAATCTCAGAACATAGTTGATACTAGGGATCAAACCCTAACAAAACTAACTCGATTACATGATAAATCTCATCCAACCCATCACCGTCCAGCAAGCCTACCATGGAATTACTCACGCACGACGGTGAGCATCATGAAATTGGTGATGGAGGATGGTTGATGAAGACGATGGCGACGGATTCCCCTCTCCGGAGCCCCGAACAGACTCCAGATCAGCCCTCCCGAGAGGTTATAGGGCTTGGCGGCGGCTCCGTATAGTAAAACGCGATGAATCCTTCTCTCTGATTTTTTCCTCCCCAAAAGCAAATATATAGAGTTGGGGTTGAGGTCGGAGGAGCTCCAGGGGGCCCACGAGGTAGGGGGCGCGCTCCCCACCCTCGTGGCTAGGGTGTGGCCCCCCTGGTCTTCATCTTTTGCAAGGATTTTTATTATTTCCAAATAGACGTTCCGTGAAGTTTCAGGTCATTCCGAGAACTTTTGTTTCTGCACATAAATAACACCATGGTAATTCTGCTGAAAACAGCATCAGTCCGGGTTAGTTCCATTCAAATCATGCAAGTTAGAGTCCAAAACAAGGGCAAAAGTGTTTGGAAAAGTAGATACGACGAAGACGTATCAACTCCCCCAAGCTTAAACCTTTGCTTGTCCTCAAGCAATTCAGTTGATAAACTGAAAGTGATAAAGAAAAACTTTTACAAACTCTGTTTGCTCTTGTTGTTGTAAATATGTAAAGCCAGCATTCATGTTTCCAGCAAAGATTATAAACTGACCATATTCACACTAACGCATAGGTCTCATGTTTACTCATATCAATGGCATAATCAACTAGCAAGCAATAATAATAAATCTTGGATGACAACACTTTCTCAAAACAATCATAATATGATATAACAAGATGGTATCTCGCTAGCCGATTGAGACCGCAAAACATAAATGCAGAGCACCTTTAAAGATCAAGGACTGACTAGACATTGTAATTCATGGTAAAAGAGATCCAGTCAAGTCATACTCAATGTAAACTAACACTAATGAATGCAAATGATAGTGGTGCTCTCCAACTGGTGGTTTTTAATAAGATGATGATGACTCAACATGAAAGTAAATAGATAGGCCCTTCGCAGAGGGAAGCAGGGATTTGAAGAGGTGCCAGAGCTCGGTTTTGAAATAGAGGTGAATAATATTTTGAGCAATATACTTTCATTCTCAACATAACAACCAAGAGATGGCAATATCTTCCACGCTACACACATTATAGGCGGTTCCCAAACAGAATGGTAAACATTATACCCCCCCTCCACCAACAAGCATCAATCCATGGCTTGCTCTAAACAACGAGTGCCTCCAACTAACAAGAGTCCCAGGGAGAGTATTGTTTGCAATTATTTTGATTTGATTTGCATAAAGCATGGGACCGGGCATCCCGGTGACCAACCACTTTCTCGTGAGTGAGGAGCGGAGTCCACTCCTCTTGAGAATAACCCGCCTAACGTGGAAGATACAGACAGCCCTCGTTGATACATGAGCTATTCGAGCATACAAAACATGATATTTATTTGAAGGTTTAGAGTTTGGCACATACAAATTTACTTGGAACGACAGGTAGATACCGTATATAGGTAGGTATGGTGGACTCATATGGAATAACTTTGGGGTTTATGGAGTTGGATGCACAAGCAGTATTCCCGCTTAGTACAGGTGAAGGCTAGAAAAAGACTGGGAAGCGACCAGCTAGAGAGCGACAACAGTCATGAACATGCATTAAAATTAATCAACACTGAATGCAAGCATGAGTAGGATATAATGCACCATGAACATAAATATCGTGAAGGCTATGTTTATTTTGTTTCAACTACATGCATGAACATGCGCCAAGTCAAGTCACTTAAATCATTCAGAGGAGGATACCACCCTATCATACCACATCACAACCATTTTAATAGCATGTTGGCATGCAAGGTAAACCATTATAAGCTCCTAGCTAATCAAGCATGGCACAAGAAACTGTGGTCTCTAGTTGTCATTGTAAACATGTTTATTCATAATAGGCTGAATTAGGAACGATGAACTAATCATATTTACAAAAAACAAGAGAGGTCGAGTTCATACCAGCTTTTCTCATCTCAATCAGTCCATCATATATCGTCATAATTTCCTTTCACTCTCACGACTGAACGATGTGGATAATAATAATAGTGCACGTGCATTGGACTAAGCTGGAATCTTCAAGCATTAAATAAACAGGAGAAGACAAGGCAATATGGGCTCTTTTGTCAGATCAACAATAATGCATATAAGAGCCACTTCAACAATTTAATTATGGTCTTCTCATGTCGATCCCCAAAGGAAAGAAAAGAAATAAAACTATTTACACGGGAAAGCTCCCAACAAGCAAAAGAAGAATAGGAGATCTTTTTGGGTTTTCTTTTTAATTACTACTACAAGCATGGAAAGTAAACTAATTAAAAACTACAACTATTTTTTTGGTTTTTCTTAAGGTTTATTAAACACACAAGAAGAAAGCATAAAAAGGAAATAAACTAGCATGGATGATACAATGAAAAAGTATGAGCACCAACATCTAGCAATGAGTGTGTGAACATGAATGTAATGTCGGAGGGAAATACATACTCCCCGAAGCTTAGGCTTTTGGCCTAAGTTGGTCTATGGCCACGGTTGGCCTGGCGGATATCCATAGTAATAGTTGGGGTCGTACTGAGATGCAGCGGCTATCGCCTCCTGAGCTGCAGCGTGGCGACGAGCGGCCTCCGCCCTCCTCTCGTACTCATCTACCTTCTCTCTGGTAATAATATATCTTCCTTTTTATATTGCACGGATAATTCAGATAACAGACAGAAAAATACTATTTTTATTTTATTTAATATAAATAACAGAAAGTAAAAGGAGGGTACAGAAGGTTGTGCCTTCTAGTTTCATCCATCTCATGCTCATCAAAAGGAATCCGCTAACATGGTTGATCAAGTCTTGTTAACGAACTCATTCCGAATAACATGGAACCGGAGAAATTTCAAATAACACTAAGTTACCTCAACGGGGATATGCACATCCCCAATAACAAGAATATCGTATTTCTTCTTGACAGTAGGAAGAGGAAATTCAAAACCTCCAAATATAATCGATGGAATTTTCCAATAGAGTTGATACTATGAACTTGAGGTTGTTTCCTCAGAAAGTGTACCTTATGCTCATTACCATTAACATGAAAAGTGACATACTATAGTGCAATCAATAACAGCCCCTATAGTATTCAAAAAGGGTCTTCCAAGAATAATAGACATACTATCGTCCTCGAGAATATCAAGAATAACAAAGTCCGCTGAAATAGTAACGTTTGCAACTACAACAGGCACATCCTCACAAATACCAACAGGTATAGCAGTTGATTTATCAGCCATTTGCAAAGATATTTCAGTAGGTGTCAACTTATTCAAATCAAGTCTACGATATAAAGAGAGAGGCATAACACTAACACCGACTCCAAGATCACATAAAGCAGTTTTAACATAGTTTATTTTAATGGAGCATGGTATAGTGGGTACTCCTGGATCTCCAAGTTTCTTTGGTATTCCACCTTTAAAAGTATAATTAGCAAGCATGGTGAAAATTTCAGCTTCCAATATCTTTCTTTTATTTGTAACAATATCTTTCATGTACTTAGCATAAGGATTCATTTTGAGCATATCAGTTAATCGCATACGCAAAAAATAGGTCTAATCATTTCAGCAAAGCACTCAAAATCCTCATCATCCTTTTTCTTGGATGGGTTGGGAGGAAAAGGCATGGGTTTCTGAACCCAAGGCTTTCTTTCCTTTTTGTGTTTCCTAGAAACAAAGTCTTTCTTATCATAACGTTGATTCTTTGATTGTGGGTTATCAAGATCATCAGCAGGTTCAAATTCTATATCATTATCATTGCTAGGTTGAGCATCATCATGAACATTATTATTAACATTATCACTAGTTTCAGGTTCATTACCAAATTGTGTTTCAACATTAGAAATAGAAATATCATTTGGATTCTCAGGTGTTTCAATAATAGGTTCACTAGAAGCATGCAAAGTCCTATCATTTTTTTCTTCCTTTTAGAAGGACTAGGTGCATCTATATTATTTCTCTGAGAATCTTGCTCAATTCTCTTAGGGTGGCCTTCAGGATACAAAGGTTCCTGAGTCATTCTACCAGTTCTAGTAGCCACTCTAACAGCATAATCATTATTCTTACTATTCAATTCATTGAGCAAATCATTTTGAGCTTTAAGTACTTGTTCTACTTAGTGGTAACCATAGAAGCATGTTTACTAATAAGTTTAAGTTCACCTTTGACATTAGCCATATAATCACCCAAGTGTTCAAGCATATTTGAATTGTATTTCAATTGTCTACCAAAATAAGCATTAAAATCTTCTTGCTTAGCCATAAATTTATCAAACTCATCTAAGCATGGGCTAGCAAACTTAGTAAATGGGATTTCAGCTTTATCATATCTATAGAGAGAATTTACCTTTACTACATGTGTCGGGTTATCAAGACCATGTATTTATTCAATAGGTAATGGATTAAGATCATGTGTTTCTTCAACAGGCGGTAAATTAAGACCGTGTATTTCTTCAATAGGAGGTAAATTCTTAACATGTTCAGCTTTAATACCTTTTTCTTTCATAGATTTCTTTGCCTCTTGCATATCTTCAGGACTGAGAAATAGAACACCTCTTTTCTTCGGAGTTGGTTTGGGAATAGGCTCAGGAAGTGTCCAATTATTTTCATTTGTCAACATATTATTCAATAGAATTTCAGCTTCATCCGGTGTTCTTTCCCTGAAAACAGAACCAACACAACTATCCAGGTAATCTCTTGAAGCATCGGTTAGTCCATTATAAAAGATATCAAGTATTTCATTTTTCTTAAGAGGGTGATCAGGCAAAGTATTAAGTAGCTTGAGAAGCCTCCCCCAAGCTTGTGGGAGACTCTTGTGACGCCCGGATAATTAGGCTACAGTGAACCTCTCCTAATGATGCCACGTCACCTTGATTTCTGTTGCTAATCTCAAGTTAGATCGAAACCGATTCAAATTCAAATTCCAAATGGAGGCAAACATCACAATCTTTCAAATATTAAAACTAAAATGTTGGGTATGTACCAGATAATGTATAAGTGATTATGGTGAAGAAACCATACTTTCATAAAACATTTAAATGCTATAAGATGAATAAAACAGTAGCGAAAGCTATTATTTAAATACTTTTAAATAATAAATAATTACAAAACTACTTTAGATTAAGTAGCTAGTTAATGTGGAAGTGACATATTTGGTAGTATCAAACTAGGTACCATTTTAGTATTTTTGCTAAAACAAAAATATAAGGAAACTAAGCTAAAACAGAAAAGAAATAAAATAAAAGAAAGAAAGGAAAAACAACACACACAAAAAAAGAAGCAAAAAAGACCCCGGGCCAACCGACCCAACAGGCCGGCCCAGTCGGCCACCCGGGCAGCCCACTACCCGCTGGCCTATATCCCCACTACTCGCCACAACCCTAACTCCCCCACCCCCACGATCCCCACTCCCTCTGGTTCCCCCCTCGATGCAGATAGGGGCAACGGCGCCCCGACCCCATCGACCCGCTGCCCCCCGTTCCCCCTCCCACTGCAACCTGACGCCACCGCCATGGACCGCCGCCGCCTGCCGTTGTCGTTGCCTCCTCGCACCTCCTCGCCGTCGCCCGAAGCCGACCCCGATGCCGCCGGACCTCGTCACCTCCTCCCGTGCGCCGCGTCGTCCCCATCCCCCACCACGAGCACCACTGCCCGTACCCTACCGGCTTGATGTGAGCCGCCGCCTGCCCATTCCTCTCTGCTTCCGCAGCACTGCCGCCTAGCCACCGTAGCTCGCCTTCCTCTGCGGCTGCGGCTCGCTGCCGCCCGCGCCCCCAAGAGCCCGCACGCTCGCCGTGGCCGTGCTCCGGTCGCGTCTCGCCTGGCCTCTCGCGCGCCCGCTCGCGTGCTCGCGCTCCCTCCCCCGCGACCGTCACCGCGCCTCGCGCGCTCCGGCCCCGCGCTCACCGCGGCCGGCCGCGTCCTGGCCACGCGCTATGCGCCCGCGCCGCGAGCCCGCGCCCTGCGTGTCCCTAGCCGCGCCCGAGCAGCCCCTGGCAGTTGCTGCCTTCTGGCGCTGCTCGTGCCTGCTGTTGCCGTTGTTGCCGCTGCGCCCTGCGCGTGCAGATGCCCGTGTTGCCGCCGTCGCCCCCGCCGGGGCTCCCAGCGCCCTACGCCGCCACAACCGTGGCTCCCTGGAGCCGTCCGTCGTGGCCAGCCATCGCGCAGCGTGCGTGCTCACCACTGGCTGCGGCCGTCCTCGCCGGCCCCGTCCGCGGCCCCTGCCCGCCGGTCGGGGCCAGCCGCCCCTGCTGCGACCGCTACTGTGCGCCCAGCAGGCTGACGCCCGCGCCCGTTTGCCCGCTTCGCCTGGCGCCCGCAACCTCCCCCTGGGCCACTTACATGCGGGCCCCAGCGCCCCGAGACGATTTAAAAAAATCAATTAATTAAAAATAAATAATAAGTAAATAAAAATGTTAATTAACTAATTAATTAATTAACTAAACTAAACTAATTAACTTAGTTAATCATAATTAGATTAACCTAATCACTTAATTAAATTAACTAATCATGTTTAGTTAACCTAAGTCAATGACAACTGGGACCCACGCGTCAGTTTGACCAAGTCAACTGACTGTTGACTGCTGACATCACCCTGATGTTATGCTGACATCATAATGGCATTTTTTAATTAAATTAATTCTGATAATTCTAAAAATGATTTAAATCTTCTAAAAATAATATAAAATAAACCGTAACTCGGATGAAAATACTTTGTACATGAAAGTTGCTCAGAACGACGAGACGAACCCGATTTCGCAGCCCGTTCATCCGCCACGCATTCCTAGCATAGTGAACACGCAACTTTCCCCCTTCGGTTCATTTGTCTGAAAACGCGAAACACCAGGAATACTTTCCCGGATGTTTTCCCCCTTCATTGGTACCACGTCGTACCGCGTTAGGGCACACCTAGCATCACGCTTTATCATGCCATGCATCGTCATGCATTTGTTTGCATTATATTTATTGTTTCTCCCCCCTCTTCTCTCGCTAGACACCAAGACCGACGCCGCTGCTACCTAGTACGACTACGGTGTTGACGACCCCTCTCTCTTGCCAGAGCAACCAGGCAAGCCCCCCCCCTTGATCACCAGATATCGCCTACTCTCCTCTATACTGCTTGCATTAGAGTAGTGTAGCCTGTTACTGCTTACCGTTAATCCTATTCTGATGCATAGCCTGTCACTGTTGCTACTACTGTTGTTACCTTTACCTGCAATCCTAATGCTTAGTATAGGATGCTAGTTTATCATCAATGGCCATACATTCTTGTCCGTCTGCCATGCTATACTATCGGGCCGTGATCACTCGGGAGTTGATCACGGGTATATACCTATACATGATATATGATACTTGTGGTGACTAAAGACGGGTGGGCTCGTAGGAGTACCCGCGAGTGATTCACAGATTGGGTCCAAAAGGACGTTTGTCCCGACGGCCCTCTGAGTGGATCTTTGTGGCGAAGTGACAGGGTAGGTTGAGACCACCTAGGAGAGAGGTGGGCCTGGCCCTGGTCGGCGTTCGCGGTTATTTCAAGATAACACGTTCAACGAGATCTTGGTATTTGATCTGAGTCTGGCTACTGGCCTATACACACTAACCATCTACGCGGGGACGGTTATGGGCACTCGACGTCGTGGTATCAGCCGAAGCCTTCGTGACGTCAGCGACTGAGTGGCGCGCACCGGATTGGACTGGAACGCCTGCTAGGCTAGGTCTGCTTCCGGCCGTGTTCACAATGTGCAGGTGTGCAAAGGGCGATGGGCCCAGACCCTTGCGCCATAGGATTTAGACCGGCGTGCTGACCCCTTTGTTGTGCCTAGGTAGGGCTGCGACGTGTTGATCTTCCGCGGCTGGGCATGACCCAGAAAAGTGTGTCCGGCCAAATGGGATCGAGCGTGTTGGGAAATGTGGTGCACCCCTGCAGGGAAGTTAATCTATTCGAATAGCCGTGATCTTCGGTAACAGGACGACTTGGAGTTGTACCTTGACCTTATGACAACTAGAACCGGATACTTAATAAAACACACCCTTCCAAGTGCCAGATATAACCCGGTAATCGCTCTCTCACAGGGCGTCGAGGGGAGGATCATCGGTTAGGATTATGCTATGCTGCAAGACGGAGGCTGCCAGAAGCGTAGTCCTCGATAGGATTAGCTATCCCCCTCTTATTCTGGCATTCTGCACTTCAGTCCACCGATATGACCCTTTACACATATACCCATGCATATGTAGTGTAGCTCCTTGCTTGCGAGTACTTTGGATGAGTACTCATGGTTTCTTTCTCCCTCTTTTCCCCCTTTCCCTTTGACCTGGTTGTCGCAACCAGATGTTGGAGCCCAGGAGCCAGACGCCACCGTCGACCATGACTACTACTACTCGGGAGGTGCCTACTACTACGTGCAGCCCGCTGACGACGACCAGGAGTAGTTTAGGAGGATCCCAGGCAGGAGGCTTGCACCTCTTTCGATCTATATCCCAGTTTGTCCTAGCCTTCTTAAGGCAAACTTGTTTAACTTATGTCTGTACTCAGATATTGTTGCTTCCGCTGACTCGTCTATGATCGAGCTCTTGTATTCGAGCCTTCGAGGCCCCTGGCTTGTAATATGATGCTTGTATGACTTATTTTATTTGTAGAGTTGTGTAGTGATATCTTCCCGTGAGTCCCTGATCTTGATCGTACACGTTTGCATGTATGATTAGCGTACGATTGAATTGGGGGCGTCACAACTCTCTTCTTCAATTTGCACGAAATTATATATATCCCTTAAGGCAGCTTGTTTCTTATGAGCAGGGAAATATTTAGCAGAGAAGTAATAAATCATATCCTGGGGACAACGCACACAACCAGGATCAAGAGAATTAAACCATATCTTAGCATCACCCTTTAATGAGAACGGAAATATTTTAAGGATATAAAAGTAACGAGTTCTCTCATCATTAGTGAACAGGGTAGCTATATCATTTAATTTAGTAAGATGTGCCACAACAGTTTTAGATTCATAGCCATGAAAAGGATCAGATTCAACCAAAGTAATTATATCAGGATCAACAGAGAATTCATAATCCTTATCAGTAACACAGATAGGTGAAGTAGCAAAAGCAGGTTCAGGTTTCATTCTAGCATTAAGAGATTGCTGCTTCCATTTAGCTAATAACCTCTTAAGCTCGTATCTATCTTTGCAAGCTAAAATAGCTACATCAGCTTCTTTTTCAAAAACATAACCCTCAGGAATAACAGGTGATTCATATTCATTAGAGGGTGAGTCTTCATCATCACTTTCATCAATATTATCAGATTCAATATTTTCATTCTCTCTAACCCTAGCAAGTTGTTCATCAAGAAATTCACTAAGTGGCACAGTAGTATCAAGCATGGAAGTAGTTTCATCATAAGTATCATGCATAGCAGAAGTGGCATCATCAATAACATGCGACATATTAGAACGAATAGCAGAAGTAGGTTTAGGTGTCGCAAGCTTACTCAAAACAGAAGGTGAATCAAGTGCAGAGCTAGATGGCAGTTCCTTACCTCCCCTCGTAGTTGAGGGATAACTCTTGGTTTTTGGATCTCTCAAGTTCTTCATAATAATAAGCAGATATAAATCCCAAGTGACTCAAAGAATAGAGCTATGCTCCCCAGCAACGGTGCCAGAAAATAGTCTTGATAACCCACAAGTATAGGGGATCGCAACAGTTTTCGAGGGTAGAGTATTCAACCCAAATTTATTGATTCGACACACGGGGAGCCAAAGAATATTCTCAAGTATTAGCAGCTGAGTTGTCAATTCAACCACACCTGCAAACTTAATATCTGCAGCAAAGTGTTTAGTAGCAAAGTAATATGATAGTAGTGGTAACGGTAGCAAAAGGTAATGATAGCAAAAGTAATGTTTTTGGTATTTTGTAGTGATGATAGCAATAGCAACGGAAAAGTAAATAAGCGAAGAACAATATATGGAAAGCTCGTTGGCAATGGATTGGTGATACATAATTATGCCGGATGCGGTTCATCATGTAACAGTCATAATCTAGGGTGACAAAGAACTAGCTCCAATTCATCAATGTAATGTAGTCATGTATTCCGAATATAGTCATACGTGCTTATGGAAAAGAACTTGCATGACATCTTTTGTCCTACCCTCCCGTGGCAGCGGGGTCCTAGCGGGAACTAAGGGATATTAAGGCCTCCTTTTAATAGAGTACCGGACCAAAGCCTTAACACATAGTGAATACATGAACTCCTCAAACTACGGTCATCACCGGTAAGTATCCCGATTATTGTCACTTCGGGGTTAACGGATCATAACACATAATAGGTGACTATAGACTTGCAAGATAGGATCAAGAACTCTCATATATTGATGAAAACATAATAGGTTCAGATCTGAAATCATGGCACTCGGGCCCTAGTGACAAGCATTAAGCATAGCAAAGTCATAGCAACATCAATCTCAGAACATAGTGGATACTAGGGATCAAATCCTAACAAAACTAACTCGATTACATGATAAATCTCATCCAACCCATCACCGTCCAGCAAGCCTACAATGGAGTTACTCACGCACGGCGGTGAGCATCATGAAATTGGTGATGGAGGATGGTTGATGATGACGATGGCGACGGATTCCCCTCTCCGGAGCCCCGAACGGACTCCAGATCAGCCCTCCCAAGAGGATTTAGGGCTTGGTGGCGGCTTCGTATCGTAAAACGTAATGAATCCTTCTCTCTGATTTTTTCCTCCCCGAAAGCAAATATATAGAGTTGGGGTTGAGGTCGGAGGAGCTCCAGGGGGCCCATGAGGTAGCAGGCGCGCCCCCCACCCTCGTGGCTAGGGTGTGGGCCCCCTGGTCTTCATCTTTTGCAAGGATTTTTTATTATTTCCAAATAGACGTTCCGTGAAGTTTCAGGTCATTCCGAGAACTTTTGTTTCTGCACATAAATAACACCATGGTAATTCTGCTGAAAACAACGCCAGTCCGGGTTAGTTCCATTCAAATCATGCAAGTTAGAGTCCAAAACAAGGGCAAAAGTGTTTGGAAAAGTAGATACGATGGATACGTATCTACTCCCCCAAGCTTAAACCTTTGCTTGTCCTCAAGCAATTCAATTGATAAACTGAAAGTGATAAAGAAAAACTTTTACAAACTCTGTTTGCTCTTCTTGTTGTAAATATGTAAAGCCAGCATTCAAGTTTTCAGCAAAGATTATAAACTAACCATATTCACAATAACACATATGTCTCATGTTTACTCATATAAATGGCATAATCAACTAGAGAGCAATAATAATAAATCTCGGACGACAACACTTTCTCAAAACAATCATAATATGATATAACAAGTTGGTATCTCGCTAGCCTTTTCTGAGACCGGAAAACATAAATGCAGAGCACCTTTAAAGATCAAGGACTGACTAGACATTGTAATTCATGGTAAAAGAGATCCAGTCAAGTCATACTCAATGTAAACTAACAATAATGAATGCAAATGATAGTGGTGCTCTCCAACTGGTGCTTTTTTAATAAGAGGATGATGACATAACATGAAAGTAAATAGATAGGCCCTTCGCAGAGGGAAGCAGGGATTTGTAGAGGTGCCAGAGCTCGGTTTTGAAATAGAGTTGAATAATATTTTGAGCGGATAATTTCATTGTCAACATAACAACCAAGAGATGGCAATATCTTCCATGCTACACACATTATAGGCGGTTCCCAAACAAAATGGTAAACATTATACTCCCCCTCCACCAACAAGCATCAATCCATGGCTTGCTCGAAACAACGAGTGCCTCCAACTAACAAGAGTCCCAGGGGAGTTTTGTTTGCAATTATTTTGATTTGATTTGCATAAAGCATGGGACTGGGCATCCCGGTGACCAGCCACTTTCTCATGCATGAGGAGCGAAGTCCACTCCTCTTGAGAATAACCCGCCTAACATGGAAGATACGGACAGCCCTAGTTAATACATGAGCTATTCGAGCATACAAAACAGGATATTTATTTGAAGGTTTAGAGTTTGGCACATACAAATTTACTTGGAACGGCAGGTAGATACCGTATATAGGTAGGTATGGTGGACTCATATGGAATAACTTTGGGGTTTATGGAGTTGATGCACAAGCAGCATTCCCGCTTAGTACAGGTGAAGGCTAGAAAAAGACAGGGAAGCGACCAGCTAGAGAGCGACAACAGTCATGAACATGCATTAAAATTAATCAACACCGAATGCAAGCATGAGTAGGATATAATGCACCATGAACATAAATATCGTGAAGGCTATGTTGATTTTGTTTCAACTACATGGGTGAACATGCGCCAAGTCAAGTCACTTAAACCATTAAGAGGAGGAAACCACCCTATCATACCACATCACAACCATTTTAATAACATGTTGGCATGCAAGGTAAACCATTATAAGCTCCTAGCTAATCAAGCATGGCACAAGAAACTATGATCTCTAGTTGTCATTGTAAACATGTTTATTCATAATAGGTTGAATTAGGAACGATGAACTAATCATATTTACAAAAAACAAGAGAGGTTGAGTTCATACCAGCTTTTCTCATCTCAATCAGTCCATCATATATCGTCATAATTGCCTTTCACTTGCACGACCGAACGATGTGGATAATAATAATAGTGCACGTGCATTGGACTAAGCTGGAATCTGCAAGCATTCAATAAACAGGAGAAGACAAGGCAATATTGGTCTTTTGTCAGATCAACAATAATGCATATAAGAGCCACTTCAACAATTTAATTATGGTCTTCTCCTATCGACCCCCAAAGAAAAGAAAAGAAATAAAACTATTTACACGGGAAAGCTCCCAACAAGCAAAAGAAGAACAGGAAATCTTTTTGGGTTTTCTTTTTAATTACTACTACAAGCATGGAAAGTAAACTAATTAAAAACTACAACTATTTTTTGGTTTTTTTAAGGTTTATTAAACACACAAGAAGAAAGCATAATGTCGGTGTCAAAACCGGCGGATCTCGGGAGGGGGTCCCGAATTGTGCGTCTAGGCGGATGGTAACAGGAGGCAGGGGACACGAAGTTTTACCCAGGTTCGAGCCCTCTTGATGGAGGTAAAACCCTACGTCCTGCATGATTAATATTGATGATATGGGTAGTACAAGAGTAGATCTACCACGAGATCAGAGAGGCTAAACCCAAGAAGCTAGCCTAAGGTATGATTATCTATTATTGTTCTTCTGTCCTACGGACTAAAACCCTCCGGTTTATATAGACACCGAAGAAGGTTAGGGTTACACTAGGTCGGTTACAAAAGGAGGAGATATCCATATCCGTACTGCCTAGCTTGCCTTCCACGCCAAGTAGAGTCCCATCCGGACACGAGATGAAGTCTTCAATCTTGTATCTTCATAGTCCAACAGTCTAGACAAAGGATATAATCCGGCTGTCCGGAGACCCCCTAATCTAGGACTCCCTCAGTAGCCCCTGAACCAGGCTTCAATGACGATGAGTCCGGCGCGTAGTATTATCTTCGGCATTGCAAGGCGGGTTCCTCCTCCGAATACATCACGGAAGAATTTGAATACAAGGATAGTGTCCGACCCTGCAAAATAAGTTCCACATACCACCGTAGAGAGTATAATATTTTCACAAATCTAATTTGCTGACTTGTTTTGGCAACACGACATTATGTCATGGCCCGGTGATTATTCAAACCGTTTCCTTTAACTAGCCCCGCTCATAATGCGAGGCAGTTTTTGACACGTCTTGTCAAAGCAGAGATCGTGTTCCCCTAATTACGGGATTCTCATCAATACGGTCGTGGGTAACCCAACCGTGTCTAGGACTCCTGGATTATAGGCAAATCCCAAACGGCTACGGAGAGGACGCTTGATATTCACCCTCTTTATAAAGGGACAAGGCTTTTACTCTTTCCCTCCCGTGCTCAATCGAATCCTTCCCCCGCCTCGAGTTCTAACACCCAAAGCCCAGGTCAGGTGCTCCCGACCTTCAATCATGTCCGGATCTAGCCTTCAAGGCCAGTGGATGCCCTCCTCCATTACAGAAGAAGATATCAAGAAGTTGAGGGAGGCTAGATACCTCACCGCCGAGGTTTCACATCGGCTGCCTGCCCGAGGGCAGGTCGTCCCTACTCCTGAACCCAACGAAGACGTCGTGTTCATCCCCCACTTCCTCTGAGGTCTAGGCCTCACTCTGGATCCCTTCGTTAGGGGGCTGATGTTTTATTACGTGCTAGATTTCCACGATCTAGCCCCGGAATCCTTTCTCCACATCTCATCATTTATTGTTGTATGTGAGGCTTTCCTCCGCATTACCCCTCACTTCAGCCTATGGCTCAAGACCTTTGACGTGAAGCCGAAGATGGTCGAGGGGCAGCATGTAGCATGTGGAGGCGCATTAATTAGCAAGATCACCAGAGCTCCATGGCCAAAGGGGGTTGTATTCCAGAGGTGTCCGAATTATGGCAACGGGAGTGGTTTTACATCACAGCTCCCAGAAGTGCCAAGTGGGTGGCTGCCCCTGCTTTCCGCTCAGGCCCTCCACCACAACTGATGTCATGGATTAGCAGAGGGCTGAGCTGGGGTCCCGCCAAGGACGTGCATGTACTGCAAAGCCGCATTCAAAATCTCTTCGAAGGAGATTTCAGTTTGATTATGGTAATGCAAGTCATGCTGGTTCGACGAATCCAGCCATGCAAACGCCAGCCTCTTCGCATGTGGGAGTTCAACCCAGAAGGACCGCGCGCTATTCAGAATTTCCTCGGCCTGACGCACGAGGAGATGTATAGATCATTCTTCAGACCCCAGATAGAGTGTCCAGATACTACCGAGGACGTGGGCCTGAGTAGCAACCGCACCGCCGACCAAGTAAGTTATCCTCTAGCCAAACACACCGTCTTTCATTTATCATGACGTTATTCTGAGAGATCACTCTTTGACCAGGACTGGATAACAAAGGCGAAGATGATTCGGTGTTCGGCCCCCCTTCCTGAGGGTTTGGAAAATCCGGTACTGGAAAAGATGCTCGAGCTAGCACCTTGCCCGGAGCCCTCAAAGGAAGACAAAGGGGGGAATAATGAGGGCGAAAGCGGGCCTCCACCGCTACCTGTTCCGACCGAGGGAACGAGCGCCTCCGTGAGGGAGGATAACCGAGGGGAGGAATCTGACATTCTCTCACCCCAGGGAAGGAAGAGGACTACCTCTGAAGATCCGTAAACCAAGGTTTCCAAGCGGGAGAAGAAATCCCCACCAGAGGGTCCTGCCTTGGAGGGTGTTGTTGCCGCACAAAGTCCACGCGGGGATCAGCCCTCTAACGAGTTGTAAGTAATTAAAAAGTACTTTAATAGTGAAGATATATCACCTTACCTCTGAGGAAAATAACCGAAGTATTTATCTTGCAGTTCGGATCTTAGCCCTTCTCGGTAGAGCTCGTCTTTGGGGGATCTTCTTCCGGAGATGATGGAGAGCGAAACGCCTCCCCTGGACTCCTCCGCTCAAGAAGCGGGCGACCTTGAAGTGTCGTTACGAAGGGCCTCTTCGGATCCGGTGAGGCCAGAAGATAATCCTATAGTCACCCGAAGTCCCCAGCATCCGGCTCTCAAAGAGAGCAAAGAGAAGAGTCCGGCACCGTCTGGTATGCGGTCAGACGTACTAAGAGAGCTGTTGGAGAGAGCGGCCATCTCAGAAAAACACCGTACATTGATGGGTGCGGTGATGGAAAGGATTTCATCCGCCGAAAGCGGGTTTCATGATGCCTTTATGAGTCTACTGACGGGCTTTGAGGTACGTAAAATGATGTACATTTGTGATGGTACCGCACATTTTTAGGTGTGCCCTATGTAGATAGTAGCCCCTGAGACTCTGGTTGTCGCCGAGAACGGCGGCAAACAGAGGATCGTAGTCCCAGGCAATAACCATACCACTTTAATGTGCAGGTAGTGGGATCTCCGGTGGCTAGCCGGACTCATGAGTTTGCCGAACTGAAGCGGCAACTGGATGCGGCGGATGCCTACATCGAGCTTGTTAACAAGAGGCTTGATGAGGCACAGGGTAAGCGATATTTTCTTGTGAATGCCACATAGTAAGAGCAACATGATGCCAGTATCTTTAATATGTTGTGACTGCAGATGGAGCTGCCACCGTGGAAACCCTGCGGCGGAACTTGCCCGAGCCAAAGAACAAGCAAGGATTAGTAATGCGGCCGCTTTGAAGGCAGCCGAAGAGTTGAAAGCCGAGAAGGCCGCGCATTGCGAGAGCAAAGAGAAGATGGCCAAGATGGCCGTAAAGTTAAAAGACACTGCCGATCGTTGCCAGTTCCTTGAAAAAGAAAACCGAGCGAAGGCAACGGACCTTGAAAAGGCCACGATGGTGAACAAAGACACCCGCTCTGCTATGAGAGCGAAGAACGAGGAGCTGCGTGAAGCTGAGGATATTGCGGCTGGGAAGCCCTTTATGCTGCGAAGGAAGTTCGGAGATCCGCGGTATGCCCCTCTGGATTGGCTGTGGAGTTCGGCAGACGCATATATGGACTTGGCGGCGAGCGCTGTCGATGCGGCCAAATACTTCCGAGATCAGACAGATCGTGAAGTGGATAAGCTGTTCTGGTCGCAATTTAACGTTCCAGAGCATCCGCTTCCGTTGACTGATCAGCTAGCCGAATGGGCCGAACTCAATAGGTTATCCGGACTCGCCATGAGATGTGTCATGGATCAGCTGTGGCTGGAAAAGCCGAAGCCGAATAGCTATTTCAGCTTAGTGCAGTAGTTCCTTGGTGCAGTGCCGCGCATCAATGCGATGAAGAGGTCGGCGTGCATAGAAGGCTCGCGGATGGCCCTTGCCCGTGTTAAAGCATACTGGGCGGAGATGGATTCTACCACTGTTGCGGCGCAAGGTTCGGCCATAGGCCGAGCGGCTGCCGAGCACTATTTCGAAGAGGTTCTCGAGGGTGCTCGTTTGATAGAGGCCTAGTGCTCGAAGAATATTATGTTTGAGTGACATGTATTCCCATTGTAAACACAACGTTTTTATGAAATTTATTAAGGTTGTGTTTATACTTTTGCCTGAAAGTAATATGATGCCTCCTGTGCGGCCGTTTATGTATACATGTGTATAACCTGAAAGATTGCAGTCGTCGGTTCAGCCCCCACACATATAATGCGGAGGTGTTTGCAGAAGATGCGTGTTCACACTTAACCCAACGTCTTGGTCCTATTAAGGAGGTGATAGCACAGCGAACGAGGCAACCGGACTATAATGCTTTAACACTTTCACTTAGCCATAGGATTTTGACGGTGGGGCTACTATATAACCCCTGGTGGCTCCGCACTCTCCCGAATTTGGGGTGCGTACATGCCTGGCTGGGAAACGGCCCTTCATTAAGGCGGAGGAATTCTAACATTCTGATAGGTCATCGAGTGGTTGACCAGTCTCACGCTATATCATGACAGTCGGTTTTCGGCTTTCTCTACTGAGGTGCTCGTCCGGATGACCCAGGGCACAATCGTAGTAGTTCTCCTAGTGCTACCTTAGCCGATAGAGCGGAACGTAAGGTACCAAAACATAGGAGCCGGGAAAACCCAACATTTGACCAAAGACATGATTCGGAGCTGATGCATATAGGGCCAAACTCCCGATGCCGAACACTCCCTAAGGTATTTGGTCTTTATGGTATGAACCGAGCCTAATCAGTGCCCTTTGTAAGAAGCCCTTGGTGTTCAGGTACGTGCATTATTCTAACGTGGCCACATGCCAAGATGCCAGCATCCTTCTCAATTGTACTGAGAATCCGAGGGATGTGTATCAACAAGAGACAGTAAAAAGGTTGACGCAGGGTCTTAATCTAAAAAGAATCCTTGGAATGGGTCCCTGCTGCACGTCTGCGCCTATATCTCTGTTGTGCCGTATCTTAGACGGGTGTAGCACGGTGGTCATCTGTAAAAGAGAGGAACTTAGGTGAAAAGTTATCGTGCAAAAAGGTAGGTTTTAAAGAAACCATGTAAATTTCAAGATGAGTAAAAATTGCCACTTGTCTGCGCGCGTTGAGCCCCTTGTGTTTGTGATAGGGGTGTGGCCATCAAACCTGTACGAATTTCATATAGCTGCGCCGAACTTGTCTAACCGTGTCCGTGGTCTTGACGACCTATTGAATACTTTAGTTGGTGAGGCCGTTTTAGTGTGCGGCTGCCGAGGCAGCCGCACCCTCCTCGGTGCGTAGGGATCGCTCAATATTTCCATTTACTGTAATGATGCCACGCGGACCGGGCATCTTAAGCGTGAGGGAGGCGTAATGTGGTATTGCATTAAAGCGAGTGAAAGCTTCATGTCCAAGTAGTGCTTGATAGCCACTTTGGAACGGAGCAATGTGGAAGGTTAAGTTTTCGCTACGGAAGTTATCGGGGAAGCCAAATATAACTTCTAGTAGCAGGGAGCCCGTGCAATGAGCCCCTGGGCCTGGCGTTACTCCTTTAACGGTAGTATTGCTAAGGCAAATTTTCGTTGGGTCTATCCCCATTTTGTGGATTGTGTCCTGATATATCAGGTTTAGACTGCTGCCACCGTCCATTAGGACTCGTGTGAAGTGGTATCCGTCAATTATTGGGTCTAATACCAAGGCAACCCATCCTGCATGCGCGGATACTTGCTGAGTAATCCCGATGGTCAAAAGTGATCGGTTGAAACGACCAGTGGCAGGACTCCGCGGTGATAGGCCCTTGGGCATATTTATCTAGGAGTTTCGCTTTGTTTCTCCCCTTGATCACGTGTAACACCTTTACTGTTTTGACTTCTGGTGGAAATTTCTTTTGTTCCCCAGTGTCTGTCTTGAGAGGCTCATCCTCGTCTTCGCTTGGTGTATCCTCCCCCTTGTGTACGGTGTTGAGTTTGCCGGACTGCTTGATGACCCAAAATTCTTTGTGGGTATGATTAGCGGATTTACCAGGGGTGCTATGGATCTGACATATTTGGTCCAGAATTTTGTTGAGGCTGGACAGTTCATCTCTGGCGCCTTTAGAGGGCGGCTTTTGCTGACCTGGCCGAGAGCTTCTGAATCCGGCGTTTACCGTCGTGCTCCTCGGGTTGTCTTCTTTATTCCGGCGCTTATTATTTTTGCTGCATCGTGATTTCCCGTTTTCATCTCTAACTTCGGATGTACTTGGGTCGTTGGTGCTGCATCTGGCTAGCCAGCTGTCCTCGCCCGCGCAAAAGCAGGTCATGAGGCTTGTTAATGCTGCCATTGTTCTCGGCTTTTCTTGGCCAAGGTGTCTGGCAAGCCATTCGTCGCGGAAGCTATGCTTCAATGCTGCCAAGGATTCAGCGTCCGGACAGTCAACTATTTGGTTCTTTTTAGTAAGAAACTTGTTCCAAAGCTTTCAGGCTGACTCTCCGGGCTGTTGAGTTATATGACTCAAATCGTCCGCATCCGGGGGTCGGACATAAGTCCCTTGAAAATTTGCCCGAAAAGCGTCTTCGAGCTCTTCCCAGCTTCCAATGGAGTTTTCGGGGAGGCTCTTAAGCCAGTGCCGAGCTGGCCCTTTGTGCTTGAGGGGTAAGTACTTGATGGCGTGGAGATCATCTCCTCGAGCCATATGGATATGGAGGATATAGTCCTCAATCCAGACCCCCAGGGTCTGTTGTTCCGTCGTATGCCTCTATGTTTACGGGTTTGAATCCCTCTGGAAATTCATGGTCCAGCACCTCATCGGTGAAACATAGGGGGTGTGCGGCACCCCTGTATCTGGGTGTACCGCGTTGTTCGGATGTTTGTTGTGTTGCATCGTATGCTGGAGCACGCTTGCGTGGTCCATAGATGGATCTGGTTACGCCGTCCTTTTGATGCGAGCCCTCGCGTGGATCGCGTATTGGCTTATGTGTGGCGTTGTTTGCCGCTCTATGTTGGCCGTGAGGACGTCTATCCGGCCAGGTGGCCGTTTCAATTTTTGGTTGCGGGGGATCTAAGGCCTCCTCATCGAATTCGGGTAGCAACTTCCGCTTCGGGTAGCTCTTGGTGGGGCGATTACCGTCGTACCTCGCTGTTGCGTGGAGTACTTTGCTCCATCTGATTCCGAGTGTGTCTTGTGGAGCCTTGAGTCTTTGCTTCTGCTTTTTTTAGACTCCTCGCGGTGGCAACAAGCCTTTGACGGGCATTCTGTTGCTTCGGGTGTCTGTCCGGTGTGAGGTCGTCCGGACTATTATCTTTGACAGAGTCAGGTTGTTCAGTTTGATTGTTCGTATTGCCGTGATCTGGCGATGGTTCACCCTGCTCTAACGCTAGATATGTATGATCGTTGTTTCTGCCGAGGTGGGATTTGGAGCGGCGCTTACGCCGCCGCTTTGACTGCTTCTCGAGGGGACAACCCTTTATTGCGTCCTTCTGTTCCTCGTGGTCGTTTTCTTTTGGTGTGTCCACCATGTATACGTCATGTGATGAAGTGGGCGTTCAGTGTCCTGTGGGCAGTGGTTCCTGTTCGTCTCCTGCATTGTCGTCCATGCCGTCGATGTCTTCGGAGTCGAAGTCGAGCATGTCGGTTAGGTCATCGACAGTGGCTACTAAGTAGGTGGTGGGTGGGCGGTTAATTTTGACGCCATCTGCATCCCAATCATGCCGGACATAGTTCGGCCAGGATTCTCCTGACAAGGAGAGAGACCTTAATGAGTTCAGTATGTCGCCAAGGGTGAGTGCTAAAAAATATCCGTGGAAGAAAACTCCATGATTGGCGCCCAATTGGATTCGCTAGGAACGGGCGCAGGCGGTTCGGAGTCCGTGGCCGGAGAGAGATCCAGCAGTTTGTCAACACGGCTCTCATGCGGAGTAAGGTTGATGTTCGGCTCGGTCGCCGATGGGGGTAAGGCCTCCATGGTGGGGTCCATCCACCCATCCATGGACGGCGCAACTCGCTCCGAATTGAGGGTCGGAGCGGCTGCCGGTGCGATCTCCTGAACACTGTCTGATGGTAGAGCTAAATCGTACTCATCGTGACCGCGTGACGCACAAGGCAGAGGCTCAAATCCGTCGAAGATCAAGTCTCCGAGGACATCGGCCGTGTAGTTTAAGATTCCAAACCTGAGCTGGTGGCCAGGGGCGTAGCTTTCAATCTGCTCCAGATGGCCAAGCGAATTGGCCCGCAGTGCAAAGCCTCCGAACACAAAGATCTCTCCGGGGAGGAAAGTCTCACCCTAGACTGCATCGCTATCGATGATAGCAGGAGCCATCAAGCCTAACGGCGACGACACAGAGGAACTCTCAATGAAAGCACCAATGTCGGTGTCAAAACCGGCGGATCTCGGGTAGGGGGTCCCGAACTGTGCGTCTAGGCGGATGGTAACAGGAGGCAGGAGACACGAAGTTTTACCCAGGTTCGGGCCCTCTTGATGGAGGTAAAACCTTACGTCCTACTTGATTAATATTGATGATATGGGTAGTACAAAAGTAGGTCTACCACGAGATCAGAGAGGCTAAACCCTAGAAGCTAGCCTATGGTATGATTGTCTGTTATTGTTCTTCTGTCCTATGGAGTAAAACCCTTTAGTTTATATAGACACCGGAGAAGGTTAGGGTTACACAAGGTCAGTTACAAAAGGAGGAGATATCCATATCCGTACTGCCTAGCTTGCCTTCCACGCCAAGTAGAGTCCCATCCGGACACGAGATGAAGTCTTCAATCTTGTATCTTCATAGTCCAACTGTCCGGACAAAGGATTTAATCCGGCTATCCGGAGACCCCTTAATCCAGGACTCCCTCACATAAAAAGGAAATAAACTAGCATGGATGATATAGTCAAAAAGTATGAGCACCGACATCTAGCAATGAGTGTGTGAACATGAATGTAATGTCGGTGGGAAATACGTACTCCCTCAAGCTGAGGCTTTTGGCCTAAGTTGGTCTATGGCCACGGTTGGCCTGGCGGATATCCATTGTAATTGTTGGGGTCGTACTGAGATGCAGCGGCTATCGCCTCCTGAGCTGCAGCGTGGCAACGAGCGGCCTCCGCCCTCCTCTCGTACTCATCTGCCTCCTCTCTGGTAATAACATATCTTCCTTTTTATATTGCACAGATAATTCAGATAACAGACAAAAAATACTATTTTTATTTTATCTAATATAAATAACAGAAATTAAAAGGAGGGTACAGAAGGTTGTGCCTTCTAGTCTCATCCATCTCATGCTCATCAAAAGGAATCCACTAACAAGGTTGATCAAGTCTTGTTAACGAACTCATTCCGAATAACATGGAACCGGAGAAATTTCGAATAACACTATGTTACCTCAACGGGGATATGCACATCCAATAACAAGAATATCATATTTCTTTTGACAATAGGAAGAGGAAATTCAAAACCTCCAAATATAATTGATGGAATTTTTCCAATAGAGTTGATACTATGAACTTGAGGTTGTTTCCTCGGAAAGTGTATCGTATGCTCATTACCATTAACATGAAAAGTGACATTGCCTTTAGTGCAATCAATAACAGCCCCTGCAGTATTCAAAAAGGGTCTTCCAAGAATAATAGACATACTATCGTCCTCGGGAATATCAAGAATAACAAAGTCTGTTAAAATAGTAACGTTTGCAACTACAACAGGCACATCCTCACAAATACCGACAGGTATAGCAGTTGATTTATCAGCCATTTGCAAAGATATGTCAGTAGGTGTCAACTTATTCAAATCAAGTCTACAATATAAAGAGAGAGGCATAACACTAACACCGGCTCCAAGATCACATAAAGCAGTTTTAACATAGTTTCTTTTAATGGAGCATGGTATAGTGGGTACTCCTGGATCTCCAAGTTTCTTTGGTATTCCACCTTTAAAAGTATAATCAGCAAGCATGGTGGAAATTTCAGCTTCCGGTATCTTCCTTTTATTTGTAACAATATCTTTCATGTACTTAGCATAAGGATTCATTTTGAGCATATCAGTTAATCGCATACGCAAAAAAAAATAGGTCTAATCATTTCAGCAAAGCGCTCAAAATCCTCATCATCCTTTTTCTTGGATGGTTTGGGAGGAAAAGGCATGGGTTTCTGAACCCAAGGCTCTCTTTCCTTTCCGTGTTTCCTAGCAACAAAGTCTTTCTTATCATAACGTTGATTCTTTGATTGTGGGTTATCAAGATCAACAAGGGAAAAAGTGTTTGGAAAAGTAGATACGACAGAGAGGTATCACCTACCTATTATGGCATTTCCATAGCCATTCCGAGATATATTTTGCCATGCAACTTACCACCATTCCGTTTGTTATGATACACTTCATCATTGTCATATTGCTTTGCATGATCATGTAGTTGACATCGTATTTGTGGCAATGCCACCGTTCATAAGTCTTTCATACATGTCACTCTTGATTCATTGCACATCCCGGTACACTGTCGGAGGCATTCACATAGAGTCATATTTTGTTCTAAGTATCGAGTTGTATTTTTCTAGTTGTAAGTAAATAAAAGTGTGATGATCATCATTATTAGAGCATTGTCCCATGTGAGGACAGGATGATGGAGATTCCCCCACAAGTCGGGATGAGACACCGGACGAAAAAAGGCATGATTGCTTTGCTAGTATGCTTGAAGTATTCTTATTTTTATGTCAATATTAAACTTTTTTCTTGAATCTTTCGGATCTGAATATTCATGCCACAATAAAGAAAATTACATTAAGAATTATGCTAGGTAGCATTCCACATCAAAAATTCTGTTTTTATCATTTACCTACTCGAGGACAAGCAGGAATTAAGCTTGGGGATGCTTAATACGTCTCCAACGTGTCTATAATTTTTGATTGTTCCATGCTATTATATTATCTGTTTTGGATGTTTAATGGGATTTAATTTACCTTTTAATATTATTTTTAGGACTAACCTACTAACCAAAGGCCTAGTGCAAATTGCTATTTTTTGCCTATTTCAGTGTTTCACGGAAAAGGAATATCAAACGGAATCCAAACGGAATGAAACCTTCGGGAGAGTTATTTTTGGAACAATCGTGATCCAGGGGACTTGGAGTGGACGTCAAGAAAGAAGCGAGGAGGCCACCAGGCAGGGAGGTGCACCAAGGGGGGTAGGCGTGCCACCCACCCTCGTGGGCCCCTCGCAGCTCCATCGACACACTTCTTCCTCCTATATATACCCATATACCCCGAAAACATCCAGGAGCACCACGAAACCCTATTTCCACCGTCGCAACCTTCTGTACCCGTGAGATCCCATCTTGGGGCCTTTTCCGGCGCTTCACCGGAGCGGGAATTGATCACGGAGGGCTTCTACATCAACACCATAGCCTCTCCGATGACGTGTGAGTAGTTTACCACAGACCTTCGGGTCCATAGTTATTAGCCAGATATGGCTTCCTCTCTCTCTCTTTGGATCTCAATACAAAGTTCTCCTCGATTCTTTTGGAGATATATTTGATGTAATTCTTTTTGCGGTGTGTTTGTCGAGATCCGATGAATTGTGGGTTCATGATCAAGATTTATCTATGAACAATATTTGATTCTTCTCTGAAATATTGTATGCATGATTTAAATATCTTTGCAACTCTCTTCGAATTATCAGTTTGGTTTGGCCTACTAGATTGATCTTTCTTGCAATGGGAGAAGTGCTTAGCTTTGGGTTGAATCTTGCGGTGTCCCTTCCCAGTGACAGCAGGGGCAGCAAGGCACGTATTGTATTGTTGCCATCGAGGATAAAAAGATGGGGTTTATATCATATTGCTTGAGTTTATCCCTCTACATCATGTCATCTTGCCTAATGTGTTACTCTGTTCTTATGAACTGAATACTCTAGATGGATGCTGGATAGCGGTCGATGTGTGGAGTAATAGTAGTAGATGCAGAATCGTTTCGGTCTACTTGTCGCGGACGTGATGCCCATATACATGATCATCCCTAGATATTCTCATAACTATGCGCTTTTCTATTAATTGCTCAACAGTAATTTGTTCACCCACCGTAGAATTTGCTATCTTGAGAGAAGCCACTAGTGAAACCTATGGCCCCCGGGTCTATTCTCCATTATATTATTTTCCTATCAACTTGCTATTTCTATTTTGCAATCTTTACTTTCCAATCTATACAACAAAAATACCAAAACTATTTATCTTATTATCTTTATCAGATCTCACTTTCGTAAGTGACCGTGAAGGGATTAACAACTGTCGGTGTTCTGGGAACAGGGGTCCCCAGACTTGCCTGCCTGCGGTCCACGACGTGGCTCTGCAAGCGGGCCTCTACGACCCATCTTCACCAATAAGCATTCAAGACCCTCGCGAGGGGCCAAGCCTCGCGAGGCGGATGACACAAGACCTCCGCAAGAGCGGCCTCACCAGGCTGGCTCGCGAGGGGCGGAGAGATCAAGGCAAGGCAAATCTCGCGAAGTTCCAATGACGTGAGCCATGACGATCGAGACCCGGCGGGTGCCAGGCGGGCGCTAGCGCGCACAATGTCCTTGTTTCCTCTTTGGTGTTAAGGAGGCAAGCGCAGATGAAGAGTACCGAGGTGTCAAGCAAAGGTTTCCATACTGGTGCCATGAGACCAAGACCAGCAGGACGGCAAGACGGAGGTCACCATGGAGCCCAAGGCGGCGTCACCACTAGAGCCTTTGGCAGGCGAAGACTGCTTTTGTCAGGATAACTTGTACTAGCTGTCCCCTTTCAAATTGGTCGTTGTTGGCTCCCTTACCGCTCAATATTTGGGTAGAGGACCAGGGCCTCTATAAATAGGACTAGCCACCACCATAGCTAGGAGGGACCTCATTTGGGATCGGGGCCATTCCATCCTTAGCCTCACACCCACCAAGCACAAGAACACCTCACCTCAGGAGGTTGTTCTTCCCCTTGTACTGTTCATCATCAGCCCAAGAGGCAATCCACCACACCACACTGGAGTAGGGTATTACACCACAACGGTGGCTCGAACCAGTATAAATCTTGTTTCTCGTGTGTTGTGAGTTAGTGTGCCTAGCCTAGAGATCGCGAAGTGTTTGAGGGCGTGATCTGTGAGGGAGAGATCTTTGCGCGCACCCCAGTGTTCGAACCTTATGGGTTTTGCCGGAACCCGAAATCCGACATTTGGTGTGCCAGGTAGGGGTGCGCCGAAGCTTTCCTTCCGTCGCTCCGCGTCCCGTCGCTTCGTCACCTCCATGTCAGACGCTCGCCAAGCTCGCGCTGAGCGCCTGGCCGCCCTCGCCGCCCGCGTCGTTCAGACGGCTCCCGTCGGCGGGCCACCCCGTCGTTCTCCATCGCCTGCCGCCAACACTGTCACTGGTCCGGTGGGGAACGAGCAGCAAGCCTCCTCACTGCACCCCTCGGTGTGGCGGGACGGACGCACCACCACTCCATCGCTGACCCCGGCCGGCTCGTCGTCTCACGCTCGCCTCGCTCTCACAGACGCGTGGGCCGCGCTACTCATGCCGCGCAAGCTCCTGCGTTACCGCCTAGTCGACGGCCTCTATGAGGACTGGCTCGACTACATCGTCGAGGTCGTCAGCACCCCATGGGGCTCCCCTGCACCGTCCCTCTCGCTGCCTCGTCCACCGGCAGCTACGGGCGACGTAGCTCACGCAGCACCTCCACCACCCCTGCACCAAGATGGCGCCCTGGAGCCAAGGCGCGAGGCTCCGCGGCGCGACCCGCCGCGCTAAGCGCCCGCGCGTGAAGAATGAAGTTGTCAAGAAGTTCCTCGACCGCAAGAGAACGCTCCACCGCTCCCCGCACCGCTGCGTCAGGATCGCTTGCCGCGGCAGGGCCATGCGCCGCTTGCCGTGGTGGCGCGCGGGCGCCAAGACCAGGCTCCACCTTCACGGCGAGCCCCGGTGACTACGGCCGACTGCCACGCCTTCACCTCCGAGCTGCGTAGCCTCGCCTGGCTGGGCAAATTCAAGTCGGATCTGCCTCCTCGCTACGACGGCACCCCCGACCCCGCTGAGTTCTTGCAGCTCTACGAGCTGAGCATCGAGGCTGCCAATGGCAACGAGAAAGTCATGGCGAACTGGTTCCCCATGGCTCTCAAGGATGGCACGTGCTCATGGCTTCTGAACCTGCCCCCAGGCTCCATCTCTTCCTGGAACGAGATGTGCGACTGTTTCATGCCAACTTCCAGGGCACTTGCGACCGCCCCCCGGCCGCGAGTGACATGCGCCGCGTCAAGCAACAACCGGGAGAGACCCTCCAGAAGTACATCCAGCGCTTCAACAACGTCCGCCTCAAGATCCCCAAGGTGATGGACGAGGCCATCATCTCTGCGTTCTCTGACAGCGTCCACGGTGTCAATATGAAGGAGGAGCTTGCCATCCACGAGGAGTTGTGCACATCCCTGGAGTTGTTCAACCTGGCGACCAAGTGCGCAAGGGCTGAGGAAGGGCGCCTTTCCCTCCTCGACCTCCCAGCTGCTGACCCGGAGGAGAAGAAATCCAAGGCCAAGGACATGAAGCGCAAGGGAGTCGCCGTGCTCGCGGCGGAGCCGGACACGAAGCGCCGCAGGGACCAGCCTGAGTCATCCAAGGGCAGCCGACCGTTCTGTGCCTTCCACAACGTGCACAGCCACAACACCAACGATTGTCAAGAGCTCAGGGCCATTCACGACGGACGCTTCGGTCGACGCCCTGAGCGCAACGACCGAGGCTACGACTGAGAAGGAGGACGTGGCGGAGGACGCTGGGACGACCATGGCCCGCGCCAGGAGTGGCGCGACCGACCTCGTGAGGACCGCTGGCAAGATCAGCCTCACGAGGGCGCCTGGAGGGATTAGCCTCGCGAGATCACCCTCAGGGCAACCCCGGTCTTCCTCCGCTGTCGCCACCACCAAGAAGGAACGATGACCACCATCAAGACGAGGGGGCTGGGGGCTTCCAGGAGCCACGTGCTATCACATGCATCTTAGGCGGAGATCAAGCCCCAGCCTCACAGCGTATCTTCAAGCAGTTTGCTCGCGAGTTGAACGTGGTCCTCCCAAAGCTCGAGGCCACTCGCCCGCTTAGGTGGTCCAAGTGTGCCATCACATTCAGTTCGGTAGATCAGCTCAAGTGTGCGACTACCGCTGGCGCTCTCCCAATACTTTGTTCACCCGTCATCAGCAATGTGCAAGTCACCAAGACCCTCATCGACGGTGGCGTAGGGCTCAACGTCCTGTTCACCGAGACGTTCGACAACCTACAAGTGCCCTACGACCAGCTTCAATGTACCAACCCTTTCTCAGGAGTGACCAACGGCTCCACCACGCCGATAGGTCAAGTCCGCTTCCCTATAACCTTTGGAGAACGCAACAACTACCGCACCGAGCTCATCGACTTCGACGTCGCCCACATCCGTCTACCGTACAATGCCATCCTCGGGTACCCAGCCCTGGCCAAATTCATGGCAGTGATGCACCACGGCTACAACGTCCTCAAGATGCCAGGGAGCGGCGGGATCATCACAGTCCCCTGCGAAGAAACAGATGCAGTGTGCTCCCTCGAGCGCGCCTTCCAAGCACCGTCAATCCAAGACCACGGCAACAATGCAGCTCGGTACCCTCCTGAGGTCATCCCCAAGAAGAAGAAGCTACTCCGTGCCGGACCTCGGGAGGGCAGCACCTCAAGTGGTACCTCATCAGGATCAGCGCCCGCACCTGGGGCGCCTCGCTCTGTCGCATAGGAAGGCGTGCCGGGCGCCCTCCTCGGGCAGGGCTCGGGGGCTCTCTTCTGGAGGACCTCAGACCTTACCAACGTCGCGAGGGATGCACTCGGGCACCACTTGGAGGCGTGCTTCGCGGCACATCTCCCTCAGGAGGACACTGTGCAAGGAGCGCCCGGCGCTCAGGAGTTCATCGCCAAGGTATATCAGGAGCTTCAGGAAGCAAGAGCAATACGCGGTGACTGCTGCCCACCTAGCATTGCTCCCCACCCAGGTAAGGGTGGTGAGCTGCGCGTCTGCATCGACATACCAGGGCTCAACCGAGCCGCATCTCAGGGGCACTTCTGGCCTTCGCATGTTGGGCGCTGCGAAGGTCCACCTCACAGCTACGTTCGCATGCCGTTCGGCCTGCCGAGCATGGCTGCTGCCTTCCAGCGCAACCTGCAGAGCGTCATGGCGAGTCAGGAGGCCAGGCACCACGCAGTCCTGGCGGAGATGGCGACGGTCCTCAAGGAACCACCTGGACCCCCAGAGCCTCCCGAGGCTCAGGGCACCAGTGGCTTGTGAGGAGCAACCCCTTCGTCACGTACCTTCAGCTGCCTCAACACCCCTTCATCAACAGAACCAGGTGACACTTTCCAAGTTTATTTAGCTGGGAGCGCCCCCAGGGCTGCATCATTCCTAGGCCGCGTGGGTCCGTCCCTGTGGCATGTATCCCTTCTTTTTTATGTCTTTAGCTTACCTTGCTGGGGCGCCCCTCGGTCTGCATCATCCCCAAGCCGCTCGGGCCGGACCCAATGGCACGTATCGTTCATGCATTTACCCTAGCTAGTTTTCCTTCCATACTTAATCTATCCATGACTATCACCTGCTTGATTGTCGCCCACCGCGGGAGCCGCACGCCGGTTGTCTTTCTTTAGGACCCTTCATGTGAGAGGGTTAGGCACGGTGTTTGTGCTCGGGCCCGTCCCTGCAGCATCGATAAATCCAACGGCTGAGCTCTGTCTGGCGGGCCGGCCCTGTTCACATCACCTCCTGGGGCCGTTGGTGCTTGGCTTTCTAACGCGATAACCTCAGGAGATTCGTTCGGCGCAGGTTGTCTAACCGCCTCGCAGGACCACCACAGCGAACAAGAATCAAGACCATGCGCAACCCGCCTTGAGGTAGGGCCTCGTGAGTCCTGCGCTGGCTCACGAGTTCCTAGATACACCTCCTCCAGCCCTGTCGTGCAAGCCATGTGTCAGGGCGGGGTTGTACACGCCGCGGGGGCTCTCCGCAGTAGGGAGTCCCCTCCCACAAGCCGGCAACGGACGGGCGATCACCGCGGTGATTTTTTCCCCTCCTCGCGCTAACCTGTAGGAACTCCCTGAGGACTACAGTAGGCGGTACCGCGAACTCTCTCTCTCTCTCTCTTCTCCCATGCGATTCTCTTGCGCGTTAAAAGGGGGGCTCCGGAGCATCGCGACTCAGGAGCTCTTACTGGCTCTCCAGCCCTCACCCCTGGCCTTGACCACACCATCGTGACCTGGCATACCAGCGGCGGCTGAGCTCGCTCGAGGGCTAGGACCTGAGGATGTAGAGCACCTGGAAGAACATGGAGAAGAGGGGGAGTCCTACACAGGCCTAACCTAGCTACCCAGCAGCGGCCAACACCCAAGTCCGGTGTGGCACCTGAAGCTGGCTCCGGAATGCCAAGATAAGTCTTGTACATGGACTGACTCAGCGCTACAGCATAAGATCCTCGCCTTTTTGCTGCCCTGCTGCGGTGACGTCGCCTCCCTTTCCCATCCTCATGTAGCTACTTGCACGCTAATGGGGACCTCTTGAGCATCGCGCCTCAGGATCTCTTACTGGACCTCGGGCCGCTCACCTCCTGGCCTTGACCACGGCATCATGACATGGCATACCAGCGACGGCTGCAACCTTCCTGGGGACCGGGACCTGTCGGCGTAGAGCACCAAGCTGCCGCGAGGTTGGAAAGGGAAGACCTAGCCTCAGGATGACGTGCGTTCAATCCAGACACCATCTCGGATAGAGTTCACCGCCTCCATTGGTGCCTCTCCGATGATGCGTGAGTAGTTCTTTGTAGACCTTCGGGTCCGTAGTTAGTAGCTAGATGGATTCCTCTCTCTCTCTTGATTCTCAATACAATGGTCTCTTGGAGATCCATATAATGTAACTCTTTTTGCGGTGTGTTTGTTGGGATCGGACGAACTTTGAGTTTATGATCAGATCTATCTTTTTATATCCATGGAAGTATTTGAGTTTCTTTGATCTCTTTTATGCATGATCTCTTATAGCCTCATATTTCTTCTCCGATATTTGGGTTTTGTTTGGCCAACTTGATCTATTTATCTTGCAATGGGAAGAGGTGCTTTGTTGGGGTTCGATCTTACGGTGCTTGACCCCAGTGACAGAAGAGGGAACCGACACGTATGTATCGTTGCTACTAAGGATAAAATGATGGGGTCTATCTCTACATAGATAGATCTTGTCTACATCATGTCATCATTCTTATTGCATTACTCCGTTTATCCATGAACTTAATACACTAGATGCATGCTGGATAGCGGTCGATGTGTGGAGTAATAGTAGTAGATGCAGGCAGGAGTTGGTCTACTAATCTTGGACGTGATGCCTATATAATGACCATTGCCTGGATATCGTTATGATTATTTGAAGTTCTATCAATTACACAACAGTAATTTTTTCACCCACCGTTTGCTATTTTTCTCGAGAGAAGCCACTAGTGAAACCTACGGCCCTCGGGTCTCTTTCTCATATATTTGCCTTTGCAATCTACTTTTACTTTGCGTTTATTTTCAGATCTATTGACCAAAAATACAAAAATACTTTGCTGCACTTTATTCTATTTGCAATCTATTACAACTTTCTCCCGTCCACACACAAATTTCTGGCACCGTTACCCGAAAGGGATTGACAACCCCTTTAACACGTCGGGTTGCGAGTGGTTGTTATTTGTGTGCAGGGGTTGTTTACGTTGGGTTGCTGGGTTCTCCTACTAGTTTGATAACCTTGGTTTCATATATGAGGGAAATACCTACTGCCGTTGTGCTGCATCATCCCTTCCTCTTTGGGGAAATACCGACATAGCTTTAAGCGACATCAGAGGAATTTGTGGCGTCGTTGTTGGGGAGGATCTTTAACATATACCAGGTTCCTAATAAAAAATCTCATCTCCTTGCAATTTATATTATTTGCCATTTGCCTCTCGTTTTCCTCTCCCTCACTTCACAAAAAATTACCGTTTTATTCGCCCCTCTTTTTCCGTTTGCATTATCTTGCTTTCCAGTCTTGATGGCTAGCATTCCTACTCCTCCTTTGTCACTAGATTTTGAAGGTCTTTACTTCAAGCAAAGACAAGGAGAAAATTTGAAAGATCCCTGGCATAGGCTTATGGAATCGTATCGTATTTCCAATTTAAAGGGGGCGCTAAGGTTTTGCTTCATAATTTTTACATAGGATTGGTTTTGCATCATAGACAACTTCTAGATTTTGCCGCTAAAGGAAATTTCATTGAGCTTGATGCCAATGTTGCCTATGAAATTTTAGAAGTATTTGGGAATTCCACCTCAAAAGAAGGGTTTTCTTACCCCTGAGGGAGCTGAAATGTTGGAAAAACTTGGTGATTTGCATAAACATATAGTTGAAATACAGAAATATAATGAACCCCTCAAATACCTTAATGGTAGTATCAATCGCATGAATACCCTGATTACTCTTTGCAACAAGCGATTGGATATTTTGGATCTGAAGATGGTTTCTTTCCTGGAGAATTTAGGGAAGCGTAAAGAGCCTCCTGGGTTTGAGAAAACCCTTACAAAAGTTGCCAAAACTTCGGAAGACAAAACTTAGATCATTGCTTTATGCCTAGCTAAGGGCGTAAAACTATAGCGCTTGTTGGGAGGCAACCCAATGAATAAAATTTATGTTTGCTTTTTGTTTCCTATTTTTGAGTGTTAGCACAACTATGCTACTATTATGATTGTGCTTTTTATGTTTTAATTAGTGTTTGTGCCAAGTAAAGCCTTTAGGATCTTCTTGGGTGATAGTTGTTTGATCTTGCTGAAAAAATAGAAACTTTTGCACTCGCGAAAATAATTCTCATTTTTAAAAAGAGAGTGATAAAATACCCATTCCTTTTGCAGTACATCAATATTAAAATTTCTCAGACCGTCTTAATTTTTCAGAATTTTTGGAGTGACAGAAGTATTCGAAATTGTCAGATTGCTACAGACTGTTCTGTTTTGACAGATTCTGTTTTCTTTGCGTTGTGTGCTTGTTTTGATGGCTCCATGGTTTTCTTTGATGATTTTTTGCCATAGAAAAGTTGGAATACGGTAGATATAATGCAAGGACAAAATATGAATTGGTTTGATACAACACTGATAGTAGTGATTTATTTTCTTATACTAACGGATCTCACGAAGGTTTTGTTGATTTTTGTGTGATTGAAGTTTTCAAGTTTTGGGTTATCTTACGATGGATGAAGGAATAAGGAGTAGAAGAGCCTATGCTTGGGGATGCCCCGGCATCCCAAGATATTATCCAAAAATGAGCAAGCAACTAATCTTGGGGATGCCCCCGAGTGGCATCCCCCTTTCTTCTAACGACCATTGGTATTTTACTCGAAGCTATATTTTTATTCGTCAATACTATGTGTTTTGCTTGGAGCGTCTTGTATGATATGAGTTTTTGCTTGTTTTATTTTGTGTTTTAAGTCTTGATTCCTTGCTGGACACACCTATTGGAGAGAGCCAAAAATATATCATGACTTGTTAGAATTTCTCTTTTTGCTTCCCTTAAAATTTTATGAGCTATGGACTTGCTCTAGTGCTTCACTTATATCTTTTTGAGCATGGTGTGCTTTAGTATTTTTGAAGAAATGCTCTCTTGCTTCACTTAGATTTATTTGAGAGTTATTAAAATTTTCAAGAAATTCTCTCTTGCTTCACTTCAATTAATTTGAGAGAAAGAAAGAAATATTATGCTCATGATCTACACTTATATTTGTTTGAGCTTATGAAAAGAAACACATGAAAATTAGTCCCAAAGTGATAGATATCCAAGAAGGATATAATAAAAACTTTCATGAAGATCATTGGACAAAATAAACTTGATTCTTAGTAATAGTTTTGAGATATGATGATGTGATATGTGAGTCATGTTGATGAGTAATTATGCTTTAGTAAGAATATTGGTGTTAAGGTTTGTGATTCCCTATGCAAGCACGAAAGTCAATAGTCATGCAATGAAATTATATACTACTTGTGGTGTATTATTCAGTGTTAATTATGCTTAATGCTTGGTTATGAGATTATCTGTTTCTTGGTTGGTCGCTTCTCAATATTTTGCTAGCCTTCACTTTGCACTAAGTATGATCTCTACTTGTGCATCCAAAATCCTTTAAACCAGTTTTGCCACATGAGTCCACTATATCTACCTATATGCGGTATTCTTTTGCCGTTCTAAGCAAATTTGCATGTGCCATCTCTAATTTTAAAAATAAACTTCTCTTTTGTTTGTTCATTTCGCTCGCGGAGCAGTGAGGGGTGGCTAATATTTTCCATGCAAGATGTGTTATTCTCATGATGAGTGTTTATTCACTTGTCATTGCACGAGAATAAGGTAAAGGTATTAGGGATGCCCAGTCCCGAAATGAAAAAAATGAATTTACTTTATGTTTTCAAATAATAAATTCCTTCGAAAGTGTTGGTATGGAAGGCACCCGTGGATACGGTTAGCCATGGAAAATGAAAGTATGGTGGAAAAAGGAATAAACTTTATTTTTTGTTTGGGAACCTCCTACGATATATCTAGCATGAGAAGTGTTGGGAACTCTAAGTCATTTTCGTTGGTGGGATAGATACACCTCCCAAAATGTTTTTATATCTAAGTTTTTCGCTTTGAGCTCTGGCACCTCTACAAATCCCTACTTCCCTCTACGAAGGGCCTTTCTTTTACTTTATGCAATTTTTATTTTGAATTTGAGTCTCCATCTTCTCTTATAAAAGCACCAACTAGGAGGCAATATGATCGTACTTGAATATTGGGTGTAGTTAATATGCAAGTGTGTTTCATGAATGGATCAATGGTTGAGCATGACGGGCTAGGGATAACTTATTTTAGTGTTGATATTTTGAAAGACATGGTTTCTTGTTGATATGCTTGAGTATTTGAATTATCATGTCAAAACTAGACTATTGCTTTGAATAACATAAAAGTCCAAATGTCCATGCTATAAACAAAGAATATGATATGACATGTTAGGCAGCATTCCACATCAAAAATTCTATTTTTATCACTTCCCTACTCGAGGACGAGTTGGAGTTAAGCTTGGGGATGCTGATACATCTCTAACGTATCTATAATTTTTATTGCTCCATGCTGTTATATTATCAATCTTGGATGTTTTATAATAATTTATAGTCATTTTATATCATTTTTTGGTACTAACCTATTGACATAGTGCCAAGTGCCAGTTGTTGTTTTTTGCATGTTTTTTACATCGCAGGATATCAATATCAAACATAGTCCAAACGCACAAAACTTTACAGAGATTTTTTTGGACCAGAAGGGACATAATGGGCCCTGGTTGCGCTTGGGGCGTGCTCCGAGGAGAGCACAACCCACCAGGGTGCGCCTGGCGCGCCCTGGTGGGTTGTGCCCACCTCGAGTGCCCCCCGAACTGCCTCTTTGCTCTATAAATACCCCAATATTCCCAAAACCCTAGGGAGTCGACGCAATATTGATCCAGCCGCCGCAGAGTCCAGAACCACCAGATCCAATCTAGACACCATCTCAGATGGGGTTCAGCACCTCCATTGGTGCCTCTCCGATGATGCGTGAGTAGTTCTTTGTAGACCTTCGGGTCCGTCGTTAGTAGCTAGATGGCTTACTCTCTCTCTCTCCCTCTCCCTCTCTCTCTCTTGATTCTCGATACAATGGTCTCTTGGAGATCCATATGATGTAACTCTTTTTGCGGTGTGTTTGTTGGGAGCGGATGAACTTTGAGTTTACGATCAGATCTATCTTTGTATATCCATGAAAGTATTTGAGTTTCTTTGATCTCTTTTATGCATGATCTCATATAGCCTCGTATTTCTTTTCCGATATTTGGGTTTTGTTTGGCCAACTTGATCTATTTATCTTGCAATGGGAAAAGGTGCTTTGTAGTGGGTTCGATCTTACGGTGCTTGATCCCAGTGACAGAAGGGGAACCGACACATATGCATCGTTGCCACTAAGTATAAAACGATGGGGTCTATCTCTACATAGATAGATCTTGTCTACATCATGTCATCGTTCTTACTGCATTACTTCGTTTCTCCATGAACTTAATACACCAGATGCATGCTGGATAGCGGTCGATGTGTGGAGTAATAGTAGTAGATGCAGGCAGGAGTCGGTCTACTAATCTTGGACGTGATGCCTATATAATGATCATTGCCTGGATATCATCATGATTATTTGAAGTTCTATCAATTGCACAATAGTAATTTGTTCACCCACCATTCGCTATTTTTCTCGAGAGAATCCACTAGTGAAACCTGCGGCCCCCGGGTCTCGTTCTCATATATTTGCCTTTGCGATCTACTTTTCCTTTGTGTTTATTTTCAGATCTATTAAACCAAAAATACTTTGCTGCACTTTATTTTATTTGCGATCTGTTTATTCAGTCTATTACAACTTTCTCCCGTCCACGCACCAATTTCTGGTGCCGTTACCCCAAAGGGATTGACAACCCCTTTAACACGTCGGGTTGCGAGTGGTTGTTATTTGTGTGCAGGGGCCGTTTACGTTGTGTTGCTTGGTTCTCCTACTGGTTCGATAACCTTGGTTTCATATATGAGGGAAATACCTACCGCCACTGTGCTGCATCATCCCTTCCTCTTTGGGGAAATACCAACGTAGCTTCAAGCGACATCAGGGTGGTATGAACCATGGAGAAGTTAGAATACAACAGGTATAATACAAATATAAAACTGGAATAAGTTTACAACAGTCACTACAGGAAACAGATAATTTGCCGTCTGTGGATTACAGACGGCAAAGACTTTGTCGTCTGGAAGCAGACGGCAAAGTCAGACGGCAAAGATAAGTCGGCAAAGAATACTTTGCCGTCTGCTGTTTATCGGGATGACGGCAAAGAGTTTGCCGTCAGTCAATAGGGTTCACCATGAGCAGACTAGCCAGACGGCAAAAATATGCCAACACACGGAGCGGTCGCGCTAACGGACGGCGTCAAGTACTTTGCCGTCAGCTAGCTATGTCTTTGTCGTCATCCTCATATACCCACACGGCAAAGAAAATATTTTTATTTTTAAAAAACGAAACAATGTAAAAGCCGTAGATGGCCGAAGGCGTAGGGAAAATCTTTCACAGCTATGACGAGCGAACAAATTTTTATGAGACAAAAGTACTCTCTTTACATACTATATATCCATCATCACAGTATAGTTACACAATATAATGTTCTTCATTTACAAAATAAACGGACGAACTGGCCATGGTGTGACGGACGAACGAATGAAACAACACCAAAAAATTACTACAAAACGAATGAACTGGCCCTTGCCAGCATCGAGATCCGAGAGCGGGCGTCGAGCTCGAGGAGGCGAAGGGTGGTCTTCGGGCGGAGTTGACCATGGCGCCTTGGATCCCCTGGATCGGGAGGAGGTGTGGGGTCATAGACGGGGAGGAGGAGGATCCCTTTGCGGCCTCCAGCTCAGGCAGTGGCAAGGCGGGGTCGACCAGGCGGGAGGTTGTGCTGCAGAGGAGCTCCGGCGAGCTCTTGGCAATGGCGCCACCGTGTCGAAGGGCGGCGGCCGTTGACGAGCAGGGGAGGAGGTGCTGAGTCGCAGGCGGGGAGGAGGATCTCGCACCGGCGAGGCAGGGCCGGCCAGCTGCAGTTGACGAGCAAGCGAGGAGGAGGAGGCGCCGGGTCACGGGCGGGAAGGAGGAAGAGGATCCCGCGGCGGCCTCTAGGCGACGGCGAGGCCGGGTTGAGCAGCGGGGGTTGACGAGCAGGGGAGGTGGAGGAGGATCCCGCGCCGGCCACGGCTCAGGCGACGTGCGGGATCGAGCAGCGGGGGTTGATGAGCAGGGGAGGTGGAGGAGGATCCCGCGCCGGCCACGGCTCAGGCGACGTGCCGGATCGACCGGCGGCAGTTGGACGAGCAGGGGATAAGAGAGGGAGAGATGCGGTCGATCGTGAGGGGTGGGGGTTGTGCGGCAAAAGGAGGGATCAAGGGAGAGATGCGATCGGTCGTGGTGGGGCCTTGGGGATAAGAGAGAGAGAGATGGGATGGGTGGCTGGGGCGCGTGCGGTGACTGGTGAGAGACATAGGCGGGTGCGGGCGGCCCAGATCACGCCATGTCACCGATCCGTGGGATCAATCCGCGTGTTGTGTTTTCTCTTTGCCGTCTGGAATTTTTTTTACAGACGGCAAAGAGCAGACTTTGCCGTCTGTAAACGAAATTGCAGATGGCAAAGACTTTGCCATTTGCAATTTTGTTTACAGACGGCAAAGTGAGCTCTTTGCTGTCTGTAAAAAAATCCTAGACGGCAAAGAGTTTTTGCCATCTGTGTTTTTTTAAGATGGCAAAGTATGTATTTGCCGCCAGTTGTTCTTTGCCGTCAGCTACTGTCGGCAAAATTTGTCTGTGCCGTCTGGCCCGACAAAATGCTGACGGCAAAGAACAGTACTGACGGCAAATCTCCTGTTTCCCGTAGTGAGTACCAAAAAGTGGTTATTTGCTTTGTTTCATTAACGGATCTCACAAGTTTTCTGTTGAGTTTTGTGATGTGAAGTTTTGAAGTTTTGGGTGAAGTTTCGGTGGACTACAAAATAAGGAGTGGCAAGAGCCTAAGCTTGGGGATGGCCTTGCATATTTTATGAGCATGATGAACAAGGTATTTATGGAATATCTAGATAAGTTTATCGTGGTGTTCATCGATGACATATTGGTTTTCTCCAAGAGCAAGGAAGAACAGAAGGAGCACTTGCCTCTACTTCTAGAGAAACAATGAGAGCATCAGTATATGCCAAGTTTAGCAAATGTGAATTTTGGTTGAAGGAAGTCGGATTCCCTAGACATGTTATTTCAGAAGAAGGAATAGCAGTCGATCTCGCAAAGGTTGAAGTAGTAACCGAACTGAACTCACCCACCTAAGTTAAGGAGATCCACAGTTTTCTCGGACTTGCCGGATATTATCGGAGGTTTATTGAGAATTTCTCCAAGATTGCTAAGCCCATGACTGAGTTGTTGAAGAAGGAGACCAAGTACAATTGGACCGAGGATTGTGGAGCCAGTTTTCAGTAGCTGAAGAAACGTTTGTTTACGGCCCCAGTGCTAATTTTGCCGGACATACACAAGGATTACCAGGTGTATTGTGCCGCTTCTCGTCAAGGGCTTGGAGGAGTGCTCATGCAGGAAGGAAAGGTTGTATCTTATACCTCCAGACAGCTACGGCCTCACGAGATGAACTATGCTACACATGATTTCGAGTTAGCAGCCATAGTGCACACACTCAAGACCTAGAGACATTTCCTTGTCGGAAACAGTTGTGATGTTTACATGGATCATAAGAGCTTGAAGTACATTGTTCACGCAGAAGAAGTTGAACCTCAGGTAGAGTAGATGGCTAGAGTTGATCAAGGACTATGACATGAGATTGCATTATCACCCAAGGAAAGCAAATGTTGTAGCAGATGCCTTGAGCCGTAATAGTTATGTGAACACCCTCATAGCAGGAGGATTACCGCAGGAGTTATGTGATGATCTCAGAGATCTCCGCTTGGAGATAGTTCCGAGAGGATTTGTCGCCACCCTAGATATTCAGTCCATGATACGTCTCCAATGTATCTATAATTTTTTATTGTTCCATGCTATTATATTATCCATATTGGATGTTTTATATGCATTGTTGTGCTATTTTATATCTTTCTTGGGGCACTAACCTATTAACCTAGTGCCTAGTGCCAGTTGCTGTTTTTTCCTTGTTTTTGTCTTGTACAGAAAATAAATACCAAACGGAGTCCAAATGGAATGAAACCTTTTGAGGATTTTTCTTGGACCAGAAGACAACCACGAAGCTTTAGGAGGATGCCAGAAGGCCCACGGGTGAGCCACAAGCTCACCAGGCGTGCCCTAGGTGGCATCCTATGAGCTTGTGGGCCCCCCGTGGCTCCTCTAACCCTAATTCCAGCCCTATAAATACCCAAATATTCCCCGTACACCAGAGGGCACACTAAAAATACTTTTCCGCCGCCGCAAGCTTCTGTTCTTATGAGATCCCATCTTGGGGCCTTTTCTCGCACTCTGCCGGAGGGGGATTCGATCACGGAGGGCCTCTACACCAACCTTGTTGCCCTCCCGATGATGTGTGAGTAGTTTACCACAGACCTATAGGTCCATAGCTAGTAGCTAGATGGCTTCTTCTCTCTCTTTCATCTTCAATACAATGTTCTCCTTGATGTTCTTGGAGATCTATTCGATGTAATCTTTTTTTGTGGTGCGTTTGTTGAGATCTGATGAATTGTGGATTTATGATCAGATTATCTGAATATTATTTGAGTCTTCTATGAAATCTTTTATGCATGAGTAAGATAGATTTGTATTTCTCTCCAATCTATTGATTTGGTTTGGCCAACTAGATTGATCTATCTTACAATGGGCGAGGTGCTTTGTGATGGGTTCAATCTTGCGGTGTCCTCACCCAGTGACAGTAGCATGTATTTGTATTTTTTCCATTAAGGATAAAATGATGGGGGTTTTACCATATTGTTTGGATCTATCCCTCTACATCATGCCATCTCACTTAAGGCGTAACTCTGTTCTTGTTAACTTAATACACTAGATGCATGCTGAATAGCGATTAATGTGTGGAGTAATAGTAGTAGATGCAAGATGGAGTCGGTCTACTTGTCATGGGCGTGATGCCTATATTCATGATCATTGCCTTACATATCGTCATAGCTATGCGCTTTTCTATCAATTGCTCAATAGTAATTTGTTTACCCACCGTATGCTTTCTTCAAGAGAGAAGCCTCTAGTGAAACCTATGGCCCCTGGGTATATTTTCATCATATTATTTTCAGATTTATAAAACCAAAAACCCAAAAATACCTTGCTACAATTTATTTATCTTACTTTATTTTACACTTTTACTTATGTTTTATACCTATCTCTATCAGATCTCACTCTTGCTAGTGACCGTGAAGGGATTGACAACCCCTTTTTTGCGTTGTGTGCAAGTGATTGTTAGTTTGTGCAGGTGCATCTATTGGGGACTTGCGTGTTCCTCCTACTGCACTGATACCTTGGTTCTTAACTGAGGTAAATACTTATATCTACTTTGCCGCATCACCCTTTCCTCTTCAAGGGAAAAATCAACGCAAGCTCAAGAAGTAGCAGGAAGAATTTCTGGTGCCATTGTCGGGGAGGTTCTACATCAAGCCTACCAAGTACCTATCATAAACTATCATCTCTTGCACTTACATTATTCACCATTTTCCCCTCTTTTTCATCTCCCCCACTTCTAAAACATTTTCAGAAAACCACAAAAATATTTACCTTTTTATTCGCCTTCTTTTTGTTCGCTTGTGTTAAACCTAGCATGATGAGTGATTTCGGTATGGCGGAAACAGATGATGGGAGAACTCCTAAAATTGGATGTTCTACTAATCTGGATGCTAAAACTTTCAGTATGGGACAAGGGAATGTTATAGGAAAAGAAACCATCCAAGAATTCTTTAATTGCGTTGGAACTTTGAATTGTGATGATGTACCTATACTTAAAAGAACTAAAACTTACATAGAGGCTATTTCTGCACTTGTTCTTAAACTTGAGAAAAGATTTATTCGTACTCATCCTACCTTGCAAAGATTGTTCTATGAGTTGCCCGTTATAAAAGATCTTAGAGCTAAGATAATAGCAATCCTTGTCCTTATGAATGAGTTTGATTACATAATGCGGGAAGCCAGGGAGATCTTTGATTTTTATGGTATGAACCATGAAAAACCGATAATAGATGAGATCATTTATAATAGTGATTATTTATTAGGACATTTGCTTGGCAATGATCGCATCTTTGATGAGAATCTTAAAAAGGAAATTCCGGTTCTAGATATGATCCAACAAGTCTTTAATGATGTTAATCAACAATATTCTTGGATTGTAGTCGATAATCAAAGGGGATATGCAGATGGGCACCTCGATAGTGCTGAAATTTATATGGATGATGTGTTCCATGTTATATTTGAAAAACCTCCTGACAAAAACACATGTATGGAAGATAAGAACAAAGATGACAATACCTAGATCTATGCAATATGCCTAGCTAGGGACGTTAACAATAAAACTTGTTGGGAGGCAACACAATTTTATTTTTGAGTTTTCTGTTTTTGCTTCTGTTCTTGAATAAATATGCAATATTACTTCTGTAATAATTGTGTTTTAGTGTTTAATTCATGTTTGAGCCAAGTAAGACCTTTGGGATGATCTATGGTGATAGTTGTTTTGATTTTGTGAAAAAATAGAAACTTTTGCATCCAGTAACATAATTTATAAAATTCACTGAAGCATGACAAAATTCTGATTTTTCTGCACACAATTGATATACAAATTTCCTACATTGTCCTAATTTTTCAGAAGTTTTAGAGTTATAGAAGTTTGGCTAAAGTCTAGATTACTACATACTATTCTGTTTTTGGCAGATTCGGTTTCCAGTGTGTTGTTTGCGTATTTTGATGAATCTATGCGTAGTATCGAGGGTATGAACCATGGATAAGTTAGAATACAGTAGGTACAGCACCAATATAAAATTGGACTGAGTTTACAACAATACCTAAAAGTGGTTATTTGCTTTGTTTCATTAACGGATCTCACGAGTTTTCTATTGAGTTTTATGTTGTGAAGTTTTCAAGTTTTGAGTAAAATTTTGATGGAGTACGGAATAAGGAGTAGAAAGAGCCTAAGCTTGGGGATGCCCAAGGCACACCAAGGTAATATTCAAGGACAACCAAGCATCTAAGTTTGGGGATGCCCTGGATCGCATCCCCTCATTACTTGAGGCCATATTTTTATTCACCACATGATATGTGTTTTGCTTGGAGCGTCTTGTATTATATGAGTCTTTTATTTTTAGTTTGCCACAATCATCCTTGTTGTGCACACCTTTTTAGAGGGACACACATTAACCGTGAATTTATTAGAATATTCTATGTGCTTCACTTATATCTTTTGAGCTAGGTAGTTGCTCTAGTGCTTCACTTATATCTTTTTAGAGCATGGCGGTGGTTTTATTTTGAAGAAACTGATGAACTCTCATTCTTCACTTATATTATTTTGAGAGTCATAAAAATAGTGTGGCAATTTTCTTAGGTTATGAATTTAGTCCTAATATAATGGGTATTCAAGAGGGATATAATAAAATCTTTCATGAAAGATCATTGGATATAAGAGAAGTTTGATTCCTTGCATTTATTTTTGAGATATAAAGATGGTGATATTAGAGTTATGCTAGTGAGTAATTGTGGATTAGTAAGAATATGTGTGTTAAGGTTCATGATTCTCGAAGCATGCACGTACGGTCTCTCGTTATGCGATGAAGTTGGAGCATGGTTTATTTTTTATTGTCTTCCTTTTGAGTGGCAGTCGCGAACGAGCGATGGTCCTTTCCTACCAATATATCCCCCTAGGAGCATGCATATTAGTACTTTGTTTTGAGGGCTAATAAAATTTTGCAATAAGTATGTGAGTTTTGTATGACTAATGTTGAGTCCATGGATTGAACGCACTCTCACCCTTCCACCATTGCTAGCCTCTTCGGCACCATGCATTGCCCTTTCTCACAATGAGAGTTGGTGCAAAATTCGCCGGTGCATCCAAATCCCATGATATGATACAGTCTTTCACACATAAGCCACCTTATATCTTCCTCAAAATAGCCACCATACCTACCTATTGTGGCATTTTGATAGCCATTCCGAGATATATTGCCATGCAACTTCCACTGTTCCGTTTTATTATGACACACACCATCATTGTCATATTTCTTTGCACGATTATGTAGTTGACATAGTATTTGTGGCTTGGCCGCCGTTCATATCTTTTATACATGTCACGCTAGATCATTGCACATCTCGACACACCGCCGGAGGCATTCATATAGAGTCATATTCTTGTTCTAGTATCAAGTTCTAATTCTTGAGTTGTAAGTAAATAAAAGTATGATGATTATCATTATTAGAACATTGTTCCATGTGAGGAAAGGATGATGGAGGCTATGATTTCCCCACAAGTAGGGGTGAGACTCCGGACTTGAAATAAAAAAGAGCTCAAAATAAAAAATGACATAAAAAGAGAGAAGGGACAATGTTACTATACTTTTTCCACACTTGTGCTTCAAAATAGCACCATGATCTTCATGATAGAGAGTTTCTTATTTTGTCAATTTCATATACTAGTGGGAATTTTTCATTATAGAACTTGGCTTGTATATTCCAATAATGGGCTTCCTCAAAATGCCCTAGGTCTTCGTGAGCAAGCAAGTTGGATGCACACCCACTTAGTTTCTTTAGATGAGCTTTCATACACTTATAGCTCTAGTGCATCCATTGCATGGCAATCCCTACTCCTCGCATTGACATCAATTTATGGGCATCTCCATAGGCCGTTGATTAGCCACGTCAATGTGAGACTTTCTCCTTTTTGTCTTCTCACATAACGCCCATCATCATATGCTATTCCACCTATAGTGCTATATTCATGGCTTGCGCTCATGTATTGCGTAAGGGTTGAAAAGGCTGAAGCGCGTTAAAAACTATGAACCAATTGCTCGGCTTGTCATCGGGGTTATGCATGATGGGAGCATTTTGTGTGACGAAAATGAAGCATGGCCAAACTATATGATTTTGCAGGGATAAGCTTTCTTTGGCTATGTTATTTTGATAAGACATAATTGCTTGGTTAGCATGCTTGAAGTATTACTATTTTTATGTCAGTATTAAAGTTTTATCTTGAATCTTTTGGATCTGAACATTCATGCCACAATAAAGAGAATTACGTTGAAAATTATGTTAGAGAGCATTCCACATCAAAAATTCTGTTTTTATCATTTACCTACTCGAGGACGAGCAGGAATTAAGTTTGGGGATGCTTGATACGTCTCCAACGTATCTAAATTTTTTTATTGTTCCATGCTATTATATTATCTGTTTTGGATGTTTAATGGACTTTAATATACCTTTTTATATTATTTTTGGGACTAATATGTGGAGCTGCAGCAAGCGACTAGCATATATGGTGGCTATCCTATTCGCGAAAGAGAGCGAGAAGAGAAGGCAAAGCGTGAACGCATAACTAAAGAGAGCAATCCTGCGGCAAACATTACTCCAACATCGTGTCCACTTCCCGGACTCCGCCGAGAAGAGGCCATCACGGTAACTCACACCGTTGATTCATTTTAATTAAGTTAAGGTTCAAGTTATCTACAACCGGACATTAACAAATTCCCATCTGCCCATAACCGCGGGCACGGCTTTCGAAAGTTCAAATCCCTGCAGGGGAGTCCCAACTTAGCCCATGACAAGCTCTCACGGTCAACGAAGGAATAGACCTCCTCCCGAGACGTTCCGATCAGACTCGGTACCTCGGTTCTTCAAGACATTTCGGCAGGTTAAAACTAGACCAGCAACACCGCCCGAATGTGCCGACAAATCCCGATAGGAGCTGCACATATCTCGTTCTCAGGGCACACTCAGATGAACACTATGTACAACTAAAACCAACCCTCGAGTTGCCCCGAGGTGGCACTGCAAGTGGCTCTATTTGGACCAACACTCAGAGAAGCACTGGCCCGGGGGGGTTAAAATAAGATGACCCTCGGGCTACGGAAACCCAAGGGAAAAAAGAGGCTAGGTGAAAAATGGTAAAACCAAGGTTGGGCATTGCTGGAAAAGCTTTAATCAAGACGAACTATCAAGGGGTTACCATTATAACCCAACCGCGTAAGGAACGCAAAATCTGGGAAATAACACCGATATGACGGAAACTAGGGCGGCAAGAGTGGAACAAAACACTAGGCGAGAGGCCGAGCCTTCCACCCTTTACCAAGTATATAGATGTATTCAAGATAACATGGCAATATAATGATATCCCAACAAGTAAATAAATGTTCCAACAAGGAACAGTCTCCAATCTTCACCTGCAACTAGCAACGCTATAAGAGGGGCTGAGCAAAGCGGTAACATAGCCAATCAACGGTTTGCTAGTACATGGTGGGTTAGGGGTTTGACATGGCAATTAGGAGGCTTGAAAGCAAATGGTAGGCATCGTAGCATTGGCATAGCAAAAGAGCGAGCAAACTAGCATAGCAAAGATAGTAGTGATTTCGAGGGTATGATCATCTTGCCTGCAAAGCTGTCAGAGTTGACTGGATCCTCGAAAGCAAACTCAACGGGCTCCTCGTTAGCGAACTCGTCTCCCGGCTCTACCCAAACAAGACAAACCAGCAACAAGGACACAATCAACCACGTGCAAGGATCAAACAATATGATGCATTGATGATATGCTATGCGGGATGCGATGCGGGATGCATAAGCAAGATGTGACAGGGAATGCATGAACCTGGCCTCAACATGGAAATCCAAGTGTTCCAATGGAAAGATGAGATGAAATCGCTTGAAAACGATATAAAGAACGCTGGAATCGGAGTTACGGTTTGGAAATGACAAGCGATTCAAATATGACACCGGTCTGCGATTTACAGCAAGTAGCCATCTAAATGCAATGAGATGAACATGCTACAGCACCCAAAAATGACAACAAAATACATGGCAGGGGTGCATTCAAGATTCTTAACAAAAGTCTAGCACTAAGCTACGGCCAATTCATCCATTAACAGGTTCAAACAAGCATGGCAAAACTGCATATGGTAAACAGATCTCAGACTTAGTGAAATTAGCACTTGTCTGGAATTTCAGATCAGGTAGCACTCTTCGGAGCAACACAACTATATGCTACAGGTCCTGAACATGGCAAACTAAAGCATGGCATGGAGCTACTCAAAGAGCTTAACAAAAGTCCCTTAGTGACCTTGAGCCAAAAGGGATCACAAAATACAATTGCAAGCATGTGAACATAGCAAAAACATAATCAGTTTTCAGACTTAGTGAAAACTGGAGCATGCTGAAAACAGATATCAAGTAGGCATGTGTACGAGCTCGATGCGCTCACTACGGAGCAAGACATGAAAAGCTAAGCATACATCTATCAAGAACACACAAAATTCAAGCTATACATGGCAAGAACAATAACATAGCATGCACGGGTCAACTACAACATCATCGGCAAAATTGCAAACAAGTTGACAATCTGCCCAGATTCACAAAGTAGCAAAAGTAGAGCTCGATTGACTCAAGCTAGGGTGCTCCATAATTGCAAACAAAGACATGGATAGATAGAGCACTACAAGATTAACAAACATCATTACTGATCATCCTCAAAACAGGCACGGATCACTAGGAAACAACATGAACATATGACAACATGAGATAAACAGCTCAAGGACTTAGTGAAAATGCTAAGTCCCTGAAATCAGAATTACCAAGTGCACCACTTTGCAAGCTTGTGCTAGTCACCACACACATCACAAAAATACACAGGTTGCACCTCTAGAAAGATGACAAAACCCTAAACAAAACATATGTAGAGCTCATGGGCATATCATGCACACAATAATCATGGCAAAAATGACGAATGTCTAAGATGGAGTAGCAGATCTGACAATTATCTGAAGTAGCCCTCTTCTAACAGCATTTCGGGCATCAAGATGACCTCAAATGAAAATGATGCAATGGAATGAAATGATGTACTCTCTGACATGAACATTTTGATATGCTATATGCATGAATCAGAGCCACGGATGCAAAGTTACGGCACGATGAACAGGAGCACTTGAAACAGGAAAAATGTCGGGGACTTAGTAGAAATCGACCTCCGGATCTAGGGTTCTTCGGCACGCGAACTGAGGCAGAAATCCGGCGAGGTGGCGGCGGCTCCGGCGAGCTCGAAGAGGCGGCGGGGAGGTGAGGGAGAGGCGGATCCGGCCTCTCCCCGTCCGGATCCGGCGGTGGGTGGCGGCTCCGGCCACCGGGGGACGCTGAGGAGGCGCGGGGCGGCGAGCTCGCGGCTCCGGCGAGCTCCTGCTGGCCGGCGGCAAGGCAAGGCGGCGGCGGGCGAAGCCGGGTGGCGGGGCGCGGCGCCGGCTCGGGAGGAGAAGGCGGTGGGCGGCGGAGAGGCGGCTACGGGCCGGGAGGGCCGCGGTCGGGTCCCGCGGGCCTCGGGCGGCGACAGGCGGCGGGCGCCACGTGGCGGGACGCCACTGGTGCGGGCGGCGGCGGCGATTTTGTCCGGCGCCGGCGGACACGTCCGGCGCGCGGATGAAGAAAGGGCTAGGGTTAGGGAAAGAGTGGTACCGCGAATTTTGAGAGGGTGGACTATATATAGACATAGGAGAAGCTAGGAGAGTCCAAATGAGGTGCGGTTTTCGGCCACGCGATCGTGATCGAACGATCTAGACAATGGAGAAGGCTTAGGTGGGTTTTGGGCCAACTTGGAGGGGCGTTGGGCTGCAACACACATGAGGCCTTTTCGGTCCCTCGGTTAACCGTTGGAGTATCAAACGAAGTCCAAATGGCACGAAACTTGACAGGCGGTCTACCGGTAGTAAACCAAGGCCGCTTGGCAAGTCTCGGTCCAATCCAGAAATGTTTAATCCCCACACACGAAAGAAAGCTAGAAATGACCACCGGAGGAGAACGAAGCGCCGGAATGCAAAACGGACAACGGGGAAAATGCTCGGATGCATGAGACGAACACGTATGCAAATGCAATGCACATGATGACATGATATGAGATGCATGACAATGATAACAACACACGGAGACAAAGACCCGAACCCGAGAAAATAAAATAACTTAACACCGAAAACGGCAAGAGTTGGAGTACAAATAGGGAAAGTTACATCCGGGGTGTTACATGGCCGCAACAACCATGGGCCATATATGGACCGTGGTAACCTTGAGCCTGCTACAGGGCATAGGATCCATGGGCCTCCTACGGGCCGTAGAATCAGTGCCTCGGGTCGTCGGACAAATGGGCCCACATGGGCCGTAAACGGGTGCAATTGGTATCGGGCCAGCACGGTAACGGGCCGTTAACAGGCCGGAAGACAGCAAATGCTTACTTTTGTCACAGGCATAATGGGTCGTTAATGGGCTAGAATATAGGACGGGCTAGAAATAGTGCAACGGGTTATCCGGCCACAAATGGGCCGATTCTAATCACGGGCTGAATTTGGCCCATTAGGGAAATAGGCCAGTAACGGGCCGGAAGTAATCGAGGGCCGGAAAGGATCCCAAGAATGTATGGGCCGTCAGTAGCCCGAAAGCTAAGATGGGCTGGAAACGGCCCATCTGAATCATGGGCCGCTAATGGGTACAAAGAAATTAACTGTTCATTATGGGCCAGAGTCATCATGGACCACTAAAGGGCCCAAAGATACGAAAGGCCTCATATGGGCCGAAAGACGTCGTGGGCCATACATGGGCCGAAAGTGAAGTGAGCTGGTGTTATATTAGACAGCCCACATCACGCTGTTGGGCTGATTTTGGGAAGGCCCTAACTGGTCGTGAGTTACCGGGCCGTAAAATGGGATATATGTGAACAGACCGTTAACAGGCTTTTCATGGGCCGGCCAGCTAACTTTTGACCAAGTCAAACGGGCCGGCCTTTGTAAGCTAAATGGGCCAGTGTTGGGCCGTCGCACGTGTCGACATATCATAAGTGCCTATCTGACCCAATGATGAGCAGACACGTGTTTCCTTCGGCCAATGAGAATTTTACACATGGAAAATCCCCATTGGTTCGGGCTGTTAACGGGTTATCGGATCCAAAACCGGACCCGATAGCTTAACAGCGACCCGTTATGGTGGATGCCACGTGTCGGTTACCCTTAATGAAAGCGCTTCCATGACGCGTCATTTATCGTCATGGAAGTGAACACTTCCGTGATGATAATTTTGGTATTGTCATGGAACACTTCTATGACATCACAGGTATGACTATCTTGATTCTGTCATAAAATCGTCATGGATGTACATGCATGACAGAAAATGTGACCTACTATGACAAACACGTGTCATTACGGGAGTGTATTTTTTGTAGTGAAAATTAGCGCTTGTGAATGCAATCCCTCTGGTTGCACCGTTATTTGTCTTCAAGAATCTAAAATGCAGACTTTCAATGCAACTATTCTTAAGGCGTTATGTCCTAGACGCTTTGATTCATTTGCGTTTATTCCATCTGTGGGAGCATGTGGTGGCATCATAATGATATGGTGTAGTAATGTGTTCGATGGCATGGTTTTCTCTCTGAACAATTTGCCCTAGTTGTTGAATTCATGAGCAATCAATCCTCTTCCAAGTGGAAACTAATCAACGTTTATGGCCCTTGTCAAGGCGATCAGCGTGTCTCATTCACCAAATGGCTCTTTGACATCGATATCCCAGCCTCGAAAGACTGGTATCTCCTTGGAGACTTCAATTATATTCGATCATCTGACAATCATAATAAACTAGGAGGAGACATTCACGACATGTTTAGTTCTAACAATTTCATATGCGAGCAGCGCCTTATGGAACTACCTACCAAAGGTAGGAATTTTACCTGGTCCAACATGCAAAAAAAACCTCCTCGAACAACTCGATTGGTTTTTTACGACCCTGAATTGGACTTCCACCTTTCCTAACACCTTAGTCAACCCACTCGGGCGACCAATCTTTGATCACACACCATGATCCAAGGTAATTCAAACCACAATCCCCAAATGCAAGTTGTTTCGATTTGAAACTTTCTGGATTACCCACCCTGGGCTCATGGAAGTTGTATATCAGGCCTAGAGCAAGCCCATAAAACACTGCAAAAATGATAATGCAGCCTCCAGCCTATGTCAGAAGCTCAAAAATCTCCGACACGCCCTCGGCCAATGGAGTAAAAGGATTTCACGCCTGAAAATAGCCATCGAGAACACTAACAAGGCAATCTTTTAACTGAACCAAATTGCAGACCACGGAAGTCTTACTGTACCAGAAGGCAATTTTCTTCTCAAAAAACACCTGCTTCGTCTGCTACAATATCAGAAAGAATACTGGAAAAAATGTTGTACAATTAGATGGATCAAATTCGGAGATGAGAACTCCAAATTCTTCCAAGCCGTTGCAACAGAAAGGTACAAGAAAAACTACATCTCTAGTTTGAAAACAGATGATGGGGTGCGTGTGGAAGACCACCTGGCCAAAGAGTCTATCCTATTTGAAGCTTTTAAAAATTGTATGGGCAAAGCAAAAAGACCACAAATCAAGTTTAATCTCTCCAACATGCTACGATCGCAAGTTGATTTTGATAGTCTCATTGTACCCTTCACACACGAATAAGTTGATGTTGTGGTAAAAGAAATAACCCCTATTTAGCTCTCGGTCCAGACGGCTTTAATGGTGCTTCCTTGAAAGCATGTTGGCCAATTATCAGAGATGATTTCTACCGCCTCTGTAATGACTTCCACCAGGGAACCCTCAATCTATAAAGCCTTAACTATGGATACATCACCCTGATACCCAAGACCCGAGCACCAGAAACTATGAACGATTTCCGCCCAATAACTCTCCTCAACTATTGCCTAAAACTGATCACGAAAATCTTAGCTAACAAACATCCACTGGTTATCCTGAAGATTGTACATAGGATTCAGTATGGGTTTTTGAAGTGTAGATTAATCCATGATTGCCTGGCGTGGGCGTTCGAATACATTTGTTAATGCCAAGCCTCGAAATGTGAGGTTGTTCTTGTTAAGTTAGACTTTGCAAAAGCTTTCGACATTGTGGAACACTCCGCGATAATTCGGATAATGTAGAGTATGGGCTTAAATGATAAATGGATTTCATGGTTTAAGTGTATCTCATCCTCTGGAAAATCCTTGGTCCTGCTTAATGGCGTGCCAGGGAAGCAATTTTGGTGCAAATGCAGCGCCCGACAAGGCGACCCCCTTCCCCCCTTGACTTTTGTGCTCACCACCAACCTGCTTCAAACGGCTATCAATGAGGCCCTAGCAAACAACCTACTACAACTACCCATCCCTTCAGGCCAACTACCCGGTGATCCAATACACCGATGACACGATCAATGTCATGCACGTGTGCATTGAGCAAGCCACACGTATAAAAAAACATTCTTGCTGATTATGCCGCTTCGGTTGGGCTCCACATCAACATTCACAAGTTGACTTTGATCCCAATCAACACTCCTGTGGACAAATGTAATGACATTGCATCCACCCTCAGCTGCACCACGGCGGCCATGCCTTTCACCTACCTAGGCCTGCCACTTGGGACCATTAATCCCATGGTGCTTGATATGACCCCCTAGGTGTGTAAAGCTGAGGGCAAAATCATGGTTGCCATGTCCCTGATGTCCTATGCCGGCAAACCTGCCCTGATGAACTCTTTGGTTACTTCACTAGCGATCTACCCGATGGGAGTGCTAAAAATTCCCCCCAAAATCATTGAGTAATTGGATAAAATCACACAGCACTGTCTTTGGATCAAGAAAATGGAGGGTAGTGACAAATGTAACTCCTTGGCAGCTTGGGAGATGGATTGCCGCCCCAAGAAGAATGGGGGCCTGGGTGTGCTTAATCTCAAAATACAGAATGATTCGATATTGCTTAAACTCCTATAGAAATTCTACAACCAGCATGATATACCCCCAGTCAAACTGATTTGGGACACTTATTATGTCAACACAGTCCCTCTTGTAGCAGCCACATGTGGCTCCTCATGGTGGAGAGACCTCATGAAGCTTATGTCGATATACCGTAGGATCACCAAATTCAAATCCATGGGGGCACGACAAGCCTCTTCTGGAGAGATGACTGGACTCACCACATCCTTGAGGAGAGCTTTCCGCGAGCATTCTCCTACACCACTCTTGAAGATGCTTCTGTCAAAAGGATGCTCACCATCTCCAACATCAACGAGGCCTTCCATCTTCCTCTCTCAATAAAATCTCTCGAGGAACTTAGATCCATCCAACACGAGGTCAGCACCACTGAGATCTCAGATGCAAAAGACGTGTGGACCTGCATCTGGGGAGCGTCTTTGTTCAAAACAACTGCATTCTACAGGTTTTGTTTCAGAGAGTTCAATGCACATGAGGCATTTGGATGGCTATGGAAGGCCAAAAGTATCCCAAAAATGGAAGTGTTTGGGCGGTAAGCACCACTATAACATCGGGAACAACCTTGACTGCCTCCTTTGTGGTGACCATGTTGAATAAACGGTCGAACACCTTTTCTTCCGTTGCAAGTTCAGTAAAGAATGTTGGCTCAGACTCAACATCCAATGGCCGCCTACCAGGGACAGACTGGATATGATAGCCCACATGAAAACAACGTATAAGCAAAAAATGATCATGGATATATTCCTCGTTGCTGCCTGGAGTCTTTGGAAAGAAAGAAACAACATTTACTTTAGAAAAGTGACTCCTACACTTTCAGCATGGAAGGCTCGGTTCAAAACTAACTTTGCCAACATTGCCTATAGAATTCCTGCCCACAAAAGGCAAATTGTCACAACCATTGTAGAATATGTAAACTAGAATCTGTAGACTAGTTCTCTTTTCTATTTCTCTATTTTAGAGATCTACCCCCCCCCCCTCATTGTACATATGTAACACCTCTTTTGAGTTATTAATACACATGCAGTAGGAGGATCTCCTATTGTCCAACTTTTCAAAAAAACTACTATTAAAATTAAGATTAAATATTATGAGTGCAATACTTTGTGTGATTTGGGTGCTAGCGTTTTGAAAGTGCAACTATCCCTGGGTGGTTTTGGTAATTCCTAATAACGTATAGCTCATTGAACTAATGCTCTTTCAAGATGATCATTTTAGAAAGTTCAATGATTGGCATGGCATGGACTAGGAATGTGGACCCCTCAAAATGCTAAGGACACACATTGGCTCAAGATCAAGACTCTACATTTTCATTTTAGTGATCCAAGATCACATTGAGTCCATAGGAAAAGCCAATACTATTAAAAGGGGATGAGGTGTTGCTTAATGGCTTGCTTGCTCAAAATGCTTAGTGATATGTTCCAAAAGCCCTCAACCACTTTCTCATATCCATATATGTCCCAAACCAAAAGTCAAACTCGGCCCCACTGATTTGATCTATCCGGCGCCACCGAGTTCATTTGACATAGCCATTGCCAGAAACCCTAGTCAGTTTGGTCTCACCGATAGGGATCTCGGTCTCACCGAGATGGGATTGCAAACTCTCTGTTTCCCTTCGTAACATTTCAGTCTAACCGAGATGAGCGATAGGTCCCACCGAGTTCGCAATGCAAACTCTCTGTTTCCCATTCGTAACGTTTCGGTCTCACCGAAATGAGCGATTCAGCCCCATGGAGTTTGATTGACCAACTATCTGTTTGCCTATTGCAGAAATCGCTCTTACCGAGTTTATGTGATCGGTCTCACTGAGATTACGTTATGCCCTAACCCTAATGTAATCGGTCTCACCGAGTTGACATGTCGGTCCCACCGAAAAGCCTAACGTTCAGATTTTGAACTGAATCGGTCTGACCGAGTTTTATGATTCGGTCTCACCGAGTTTGGTAAATTGTCTGTAACGGTTAGATTTTGTGTGAAGGCTATATATACCCCTCCACCCACTCTTCATTCATGGAGAGAGCCATCAGAACATGCCTACACTTCCAACATACATTTTCTGAGAGAGAACCACCTACTCATGTGTTGAGACCAAGATATTCCATTCCAACCACAAGAATCTTGATCTCTAGCCTTCCCCAAGTTGCTTTCCACCCAAATCATCTTTCCACAAAATCCAAATCTGTGAGAGAGAGTTGAGTGTTGGGGACACTATCATTTGAAGCACAAAAGCAAGGAGTTCATCATCAACACACCATCTATTGCCTTTTGGAGAGTGGTGTCTCCTAGATTGGTTAGGTGTTACTTGGGAGCCTCCGACAAGATTGTGGAGTTGAACCAAGGAGTTTGTACGGGCAAGGAGATCGCCTACTTCGTGAATATCTACCCTAGTGAGGCAAGTCCTTCGTGGGTGATGGCCATGGTTGGATAGACAAGGATGCTTCTTCATGGACCCTTCATGGGTGGAGCCCTCCGTGGACTCGCGCAGCCGTTACCCTTCGTGGGTTGAAGTCTCCATCAACGTGGATGTACGATAGCACCACCTATCAGAACCATGCCAAAAATCTATGTGTCTACATTGCGTTTGCTCCCTCCAAACTCCTCCCTTTACCTTCATATGCAAATGTTTTACATTCTGCTGCTATACTCTTAGACGTGCATGTGTAGGTTGATTGCTTGACTTGTGCTAAGTTGCTAAAATCTGCCAAGACTTAAAATTGGGAAAAGGATAGACTTTTATTTGGTCAAGTAGTCTAATAACCCCCCCCCCCTAGACATACTTTCGATCCTACAAGTGGTATCAGAGCTTTGGTCTCCATTTGCCTTGATTTCCATACCTTTGGTGATCATAGCCTTGGTTTCACAACCTAGGAGAGTATGGCGTCTAGCGAGGGAAATTACCACCATAGAGGTCCTTACTTTGATGGTACTAATTTTGCTAGTTGGAAGCATAAGATGAAAATGCATATTCTTGGACATAACCCTGCCGTTTGGGCTATTGTGTGTATTGGCTTACAAGGTGAATTCTTTGATGGGAGAAAACCGAACCATGAAGCTAGCGCGGAAGAGTTGAAGATGCTGCAATACAATGCTCAAGCTTGCGATATCCTCTTCAAAGGATTGTGCCCCGAAGAATTCAACAAATTCAGCCGTCTTGAGAACGCAAAGGAAATTTGGGATACTTAGATTGATATGCATGAAGGTACCGACTCCGTCAAGGAATCCAAATTGGATGTGCTTCAAAGTCAACTTGACAAGTTCAATATGAAGGATGGTGAACGTGTCGCTGAAATGTACTCCAGGCTTGCTCTCATCACAAATGTGATTGCCGGCTTAGGAAGTGAAGAGATGACTGATAGATTCATCATCAAGAAGATCCTAAGAGCCTTGGATGGAAAATATGATACCGTGTGCACATTGATCCAAATGATGCCCAATTACAAAGATCTCAAACTAACAGAAGTAATTGGAAAAATTGTTGCTCATGAGATGTCACTCAAGGATAAACAAGAGCTTCACAACAAGACAAGTGGTGCTTACAAAGCCTCATGTGATGCTCCTACATCATCAAGCGAGAAACAAACCTTCAATGAGTAATTGAGCCTAATGGTGAAGAACTTCAACAAGTTCTACAAGAGTAGAAGCAAAGAAAGAAGTTCCAAGTCAAGGTCCTACAATGAAAAAATATCTTCTAGTCATGAGCGTAATTGCTACAATTGTGGAAGACCCAGACACTACTCCAATGAGTGTACGGCCCCCTACAAAAGAAGAGAAGATTCACCCAAAAGGAGAAGTAGAAGAGAAGAATCACCTCCAAGAGAGAGAAGTTGTAGAGATGATCGTTATGAATGAAGAACATCTCGGAGAAGCAAGGATTCGGAAAGGAAGGACAAGTCATCAATGAGCTACACAAAACAAAGACATCAAGCTCACGTTGGTGAATGGGTATCCGGTTCTGACTCTGACAATCACTTTGAAAGAAGTTATCACTCCGACTCCGAATATACTCAAGATGAAGGTGTTGCCGGTCTAGCACTTGTGTCAACCAACTCCTACGACATATTTGTCTCACCAAACGAAGGAATTGGAAGATGCTTCATGGCTAAAGGCCCAAAGGTATCACACCCCGAGTGTGTTGATTTCAATAGTGATGAAGATGATTTTCTAGGTGATGATGATTTACTTGTTGACAACTCTAGTGATGAAAACTATGATGAAATTGCTATTAATCACACTAATCAAGATAAAACAACTGACGATGATAAGAAGGAGATTGAGTGTCTAAATAAAGAACTAAACACTCTTAAGTTAGCTCATGAAACTACCTTGGAAGATCATCGAGAGCTTTTAAAAACTCATGAGAAGCTACACTTTGAAAAGCTCAACCTTGAGCAAGAGCATGTGTTCTTAAAATCAATCAATGATGATCTTCGCAAAAAAAGTTCTTCTTACATTGCCAAGCATTTACTCTTGTCTACTTACATGCCACAAGTAAAATCTAGCAACAAGAATAAGAAAGATTCTTCTTCTAGTAGTAACAATAATCATGTTAAATCCAATATTGTTGCTTCTAGTAGTTCTCTTGATTCCACTAATGATTCTCTTAGCCAAGTTACACTTGAGCAAGAAAATAGCTTATCGAAGGGAATTATAGAGAAAGGTGTTTACAAGAGCTTTGCCGGAAGTAAGCAATTTGAGGAAATTGTATGCAAGCAAGGAAGGTACCGGAAGAATCAAGGTGTTGGTTTTGAACGAAAGTTCAATGCCAATGGAGTTGAGTGGGAAGAAGATCAATACCCCAAGAAGAAGTTTGTTCCTTGACAAGAGAAGTATGATCCTACTTCTTTCCAAGGGACACAAGCTCAAGATGATCTTCCACCACAAGACCACAAGCAAAAAGGCAAGGACAAGCTTCAAGAGGAGATTGATGCATTTGAAGAAGCTCCCAAGGCCTTGGTCAAGTGGGTTCCCAAGACTACATCAAGTTCTACTTCATCAAGTACGACTACTATCATTTTCCACACATGTGCTTCAAAGTAGCACCACGTTCTTCATGATAGAGAGTCTCCTATTTTGTCACTTTGATATATTACAAGTGGAATTTTTTCATTATAGAACTTGGCTTGTATATTCCAATGATGGGCTTCCTCAAATTGCCCTAGGTCTTTGTGAGCAAGCGAGTTGGATGCACACCGACTTAATTTTATTTTGAGCTTTCATACACTTATAGCTCTAGTGAATCCGTTGGATGGCAATCCCTACTCCTTGTGTTGACATCAATTGATGGGCATCTCCATAGCCCATTGATTAGCCTCGTCAATGTGAGACTTTCTCCTTTTTTGTCTTCTCCACACAACCTCCACCATCATATTATATTCCACCTATAGTGCTATATCCAAGGCTCACACTCATGTATTGCGTGAAAGTTTAAAAAGTTTGAGAACATTAAAAGTATGAAACCATTGCTTGGCTTGTCATCGGGGTTGTGCATGATAAATACTTTGTGTGATGAAGGTAGAGCATGACAAGATTATATGATTTTGTAGGGATAACTTTCTTTAGCCATGATATTTTGAGAAGACGTGATTGCTTTATTAGTATGCTTGAAGTATTATTGTTTTTATGTCAATATTAAAATTTTGTTTTTAATCTTGTGGATCTGAATATTCATGCGAGAATAAGAAAGATTACATGATAAACATGTTAGGCACCATTCCACATCAAAAATTATGTTTTTATCATTTACCTACTCGAGGACGAGCATGAATTAAGCTTGGGGATGCTTGATACGTCTCCAACGTATCTATAATTTTGTATTGTTCTATGCTATTATATTATCCATCTTGGATGTTTTATATGCATTATTCTGTTGCATCACCATTTCCTCTTCAAGGGAAAAACCAACGCAAGATCAAGAAGTAGCAAAGCTACAGCCACCGGACGTCTAGTCGCCACCGGGCATCTGGTACATGATGCTGCTGAGTGCAGAAGCCCCGCGAGGAATTGGCTGAAGACAAATGCTACAGCGGCTGGACAACCGACGACCACCGAACATCCGACGGGTCCAGCCATCGGACGTCCGTCATCCACCGGAAATCTGGTGCCAAGGCACCAGAGAGGAGTTGCCTGAAATCCGGTGTGTACTGAACATCTGGTGCCTCGCGAGCCGCCAGACATCCGGTACGCACCAGACGTCCGGCACCTGCCTGTGCGCATGTGCGGGCCTTTGGCCTTGTATCTCTCTCCCACCTACCATTCCATGACTAGGACTATAAATAGACCTCCCCTTCCTCATTTCTAGGGTTATATAAGAATAGATATCATATCATAGATATTAGCTCATGTACCTCCCCTTTTGGGATTCCTCTTGAGAGAGGGACACTTCATTGGAACTCAAGACCTCCATTGGAGAAGATCCTTAGGGATTCAAGAACCCTTTTAGGGAAGATCCACCCATGGATTCAGGACCCATCTCTCCATGATATTTGGATGAACTACCTTGTATCTTTATTTCCCTTCTTGGTCTTGGATCTTGATGCACCTCTTATATTGCTTGTGATTTGAGGAGTACTCGGAGTGAATATTGTTCAACAGAGTGCGTTGTCCTTTGATTTCTCCATGTTTTGCTCTCGTTTTCTTCATGTTACCCCTCGAATCCACCTCCAATTCGTGAACATTAGGAAACAATACATTGATTAGGGTTTTTTCCCTACATCATCCATAGCGATAGTCGTAGAAGCAATAGTTGGCGAGATGACAACGATGCTACGATGGAGATCAAGGTGTCGCGCCGGTGACGATGGTGATCATGACGATGCTTTGGAGATGGAGATCACAAGCACAAGATGATGATGGCCATATCATATCACTTATATTGATTGCATGTGATGTTTATCTTTTATGCATCTTATTTTGCTTTGATTGATGGTAGCATTATAAGATGATCTCTCACTAAATTTAAAGATAAAAGTGTTCTCCCTGAGTATGCACTGTTGCCAAAGTTCGTCGTGCCGAGACACCACGTGATGATCGGGAGTGATAAGCTCTACGTCCATCTACAATGGGTGCAAGCCAGTTTTGCACATGCAAAATACTCGGGTTAAAACTTGACGAGCCTAGCATATGCAGATATGGCCTCGGAACACTGAGACCGAAAGGTCGAGCGTGAATCATATAGTATATATGATCAACATAATGATGTTCACCATTCAAAACTACTCCATTTCACGTGATGATCGGTTATGGTTTAGTTGATATGGATCACGTGATAACTTAGATGATTAGAGGGATGTCTATCTAAGTGGGATTCTTAAGTGATATGATTAATTGAACTTAAATTTATCATGAACTTAGTACCTGATAGTATTTTCCTTGTCTATGTTGATTGTAGATAGATGGCCCGTGTTGTTGTTCCGTTGAATTTTAATGCGTTCCTTGAGAAAACAAAGTTGAAAGATGATGGTAGCAATTACACGGACTGGGTCCGTAACTTGAGGATTATCCTCATTGCTGCACAGAAGAATTACGTCCTGGAAGCACCGTTGGGTGCCAGGCCTGCTGCAGATGCTGTTGATGATGTTAAGAACGTTTGGCAGAGTAGAGCTGATGACTACTCGATAGTTCAGTGTGCCATGCTTTACGGCTTAGAACCGGGACTTCAAAGACATTTTGAACGTCATGGAGCATATGAGATGTTCCAGGAGTTGAAGTTAATATTTCAAGCAAATGCCTGGATTGAGAGATATGAAGTCTCCAATAAGTTCTATAGCTGCAAGATGGAGAAGAATAGTTATGTCAGTTAGCATATACTCAAAATGTCTAGGTATCATAATCACTTAACTCAACTGGGAGTTAATCTTCCTGTTGATAGTGTCATTGACAGAGTTCTTCAATCACTGCCACCAAGCTACAAAAGCTTCGTGATGAACTATAATATGCAAGGGATGAATAAGACAATTCCCGAGCTCTTCGCGATGCTAAAGGCTGCGGAGGTAGAAATCAAAAAGGAGTATCAAGTGTTGATGGTTAACAAAACCACCAGTTTAAAGAAAAGGGTGAAGGGAAGAAGAAGGGAACTTCAAGAAGAACAACAAACAAGTTGCTGCTCAGGAGAAGAAACCCAAGTCTGGACCTAAGCCTGAGACTGAGTGCTTCTACTGCAAGCAGACTGGTCACTGGAAGCGGAACTGCCCCAAGTATTTGGCGGATAAGAAGGATGGCAAGGTGAACAAAGGTATATGTGATATACATGTTATTGATGTGTACCTTACCAGAGCTCGCAGTAGCACCTGGGTATTTGATACTGGTTCTGTTGCTAATATTTGCAACTCGAAACAGGGACTATGGATTAAGCGGAGACTGGCTAAGGATGAGGTAACGATGCGCGTGGGAAATGGTTCCAAAGTCGATGTGATCGCCGTCGGCACGCTACCTCTACATCTACCTTCGGGATGAATTTTAGACCTAAATAGTTGTTATTTGGTGCCAGCGTTAAGCATGAACATTATATCTGGATCTTGTTTGATGCGAGACGGTTATTCATTTAAATCTGAGAATAATGGTTGTTCTATTTATATGAGTAATATATTTTATGGTCATGCACCCTTGAGGAGTGGTCTATTTTTGTTGAATCTCGATAGTAGTGATACACATATTCATAATGTTGAAGCCAAAAGATGCAGAGTTGATAATGATAGTGCAACTTATTTGTGGCACTACCGTTTGGGTCATATTGGTATAAAGCGCATGAAGAAACTCCATACTGATAGACTTTTGGAATCACTTGATTATGAATCACTTGGTACTTGCGAACCATACCTTATGGGCAAGATGACTAAAACGTCGTTATCCGGAACTATGGAGCGAGCAACAGATTTGTTGGAAATCATGCATACTGATGTATGTGGTCCAATAAATATTGAGGCTCGCGGCGGGTATCGTTATTTTCTCACCTTCACAGATGATTTGAGCAGATATGGGTATATCTACTTGATGAAACATAAGTCTGAAACATTTGAAAAGTTTAAAGAATTTCAGAGTGAAGTGGAAAATCATTGTAACTAGAAAATAAAGTTTCTACGATCTGATCATGGAGGAGAATATTTGAGTTATGAGTTTGGTCTACATTTGAAACAATGCGGAATAGTCTCGCAACTCACGCCACCTGGAACACCACAGCGTAGTGGTGTGTCCGAACGTCGTAATCGTACTTTACTAGATATGGTGCGATCTATGATGTCCCTTACTGATTTACCGCTATCATTTTGGGGTTATGCTTTAGAGACGGCTCCATTCATGTCAAATAGGGCACCATCAAAATCCGTTGAGACGACGCCTTATGAACTATGGTTTGGCAAGAAACCAAAGTTGTCGTTTCTTAAAGTTTGGGGCTGTGATGCTTATGTCAAAAAGCTTCAACCTGATAAGCTCAAACCCAAATCGGAGAAATGTGTCTTCATAGGATACCCAAAGGAAACTGTTGGGTACACCTTCTATCATAGATCCGAAGGCAAGACATTTGTTGCTAAGAATGGATCCTTTCTAGAGAAGGAGTTTCTCTCAAAAGAAGTGGGTGGGAGGAAAGTAGAACTTGTTGAGGTAACTGTACCTGCTCCCTTATTGGAAAGTAGTTCGTCACAGAAACTGGTTCCTGTGACTCCTACAACAATTAGTGAGGAAGCTAATGATGATGATCATGAAACTTCAGATCAAGTTACTACCGAACCTCGTAGGTCAACCAGAGCAAGATCTGCACTAGAGTGGCACGGTAATCCTGTTCTGGAAGTCATGTTACTTGACCATGACTTCACAAAATTATGAGGAAGCGATGATGAGCCCAGATTCCACAAAATGGCTTGAGGCCATGAAATCTGAGATGGGATCCATTTACGATGATCGGCAAGCCATTGAGAATAAATGGGTCTTCAAGACACGGTCTTTAGTCCACACCTGTAGCGATGCTTAAGTCCGTCCAAATCATGTTAGCAATTGCCGCATTTTATGATTATGAAATTTGGCAAATGGATGTAAAGACTGCATTCCTGAATGGATTTCTCGAAGAAGAGTTGTATATGATGCAACCTGAAGGTTTTATCGATCCAAAGGGTACTAACAAAGTGTGCAAGCTCCAGCGATCCATTTATAGACTGGTGAAGAGTTGGAATAAACATTTTGATAGTGTGATCAAAGCATATGGTTTTATACAGACTTTTGGAGAAGCATGTATTTACAAGAAAGTGAGTGGGAGCTCTGTAGCATTTCTAATATTATATGTGGATGACATATTGTTGATTGGAAATGATATAGAATTTCTGGATAGCATAAAAGGATACTTGAATAAAAGTTTTTCAGTGAAAGACCTCAGTGCAGCTACTTATATATTGGGCATCAAGATCTATAGAGATAGATCAAGACGCTTAATTAGACTTTCACAAAGCACATACCTTGATAAAGTTTTAAAGAAGTTCAAAATGGATCAAGCTAAGAAAGGGTTCTTGCCTGTGTTACAAGGTGTGAAGTTGAGTAAGACTCAATGCCCGACCACTGCAGAAGATAGAGAGAAAATGAAAAGTGTTCCCTATGCTTCAGCCATAGGCTCTATCATGTATGCAATGCTGTGTACCAGACCTGATGTGTGCCTTGCTATTAGCCTAGCAGGGAGGTACCAAAGTAATCCAGGAGTGGATCACTGGACAGCGGTCAAGAACATCCTGAAGTACCTGAAAAGGGCCAAGGATATGTTTCTCGTTTATGGAGGTGACAAGGAGCTCATCGTAAATGGTTACGTTGATGCAAGCTTTGGCACTGATCCGAATGATTCTAAATCGCAAACCGGATACGTGTTTATATTAAACGGTGGAGCTGTCAGTTGGAGCACTTCTAAACAAAGTGTCGTGGCGGGATCTACATGTGAAGTGGAATACATTGCCGCTTCGGAAGCAGCAAATGAAGGAGTTTGCATGAAGGAGTTCATATCCGATCTAGGTGTCATACCTAGTGCATCGGGTCCAATGAAAATCTTTTATGACAATACTGGTGCAATTGCCTTGGCAAAAGGAATCCAGATTTCACAAGAGAACCAAGCACATCAAGAGACGCTTCAACTCCATCCGAGATCAAGTCCAGGTGGGAGACATAGATATTTGCAAGCTACATATGGATCTGAATGTTGCAGACCCGTTGACTAAGCCTCTTCCACGAGCAAAACATGATCAGCACCAAGGCTCCATGGGTGTTAAAATCATTACTGTGTAATCTAGATTTTTACACTAGTGCAAGTGGGAGACTGAAGGAAATATGCCCTAGAGGCAATAATAAAGTTATTATTTATTTCCTTATTTCATGATAAATGTTTATTATTCATGCTAGAATTGTATTAACCGGAAACATAATACATGTGTGAATACATAGACAAACATAGTGTCACTAGTATGCCTCTACTTGACTAGCTCATTGATCAAAGATGGTTAAGTTTCCAAACCATAGACATGAGTTGTTATTTTATCAATGGGATCACATCATTAGGAGAATGATGTGATTGACTTGACCCAATCTGTTAGCTTAGCACTTGATCGTTTGTGTTTACTGCTATTGCTTTCTTCATGACTTATACATGTTCTTATGACTATGAGATTATGCAACTCCCGAATACCGGAAGAACACTTTGTGTGCTACCAAACATCACAACGTAACTGGGTGATTATAAAGGTGCTCTACAAGTGTCTCCGATGGTACTTGTTGAGTTGGCATAGATCAAGATTAGGATTTGTCACTCCGATTGTCGGAGAGGTATCTCTGGGCCCTCTCAGTAATGCACATCACTATAAGCCTTGCAAGCAATGCAACTAATGAGTTAGTTGCGGGATAGTGCATTACGAAACGAGTAAAGAGACTTGTCGGTAACGATATTGAACTAGGTATTGGGATACCGACGATCGAATCTCGGGCAAGTAACATACCAATGACAAAGAGAACAACGTATAGTGTTATGTGGTTTGACTGATAAAGATCTTCGTATAATATGTAGGAACCAATATGAGCATCCAGGTTCCGCTATTGGTTATTGACTGGAGACATGTCTCAGTCATGTCTACATAGTTCTGTGACGATCGGTTTTATGAGTTTATATGTTTTGATGTACCGAAGGTACTTCGGAGTCCCGGATATGATCACGGACATGACGAGGAGTCTCGAAATGATCGAGACATGAAGATTGATATATTGGAAGCCTACATTTGGACATCGGAAAAGTTCCGGGTAAAATCGGGATTTTACCGGAGTACCGGAGGGGTTACCGGAACCCCCCCGGGGGCTAATGGGCCTTGTTGGGCCATAAGGGAAAGAGAGAGGGGACGGCCTAGGGCAGGCAGCGCGCCCCCTCCCCTCTGTCTGTAACATCCCAAATTTGCAATTTGGAATGTTATACACTAGATCATCATGCATATCATATTTTCTTGCATTTTGGTCGATCCTAGAAATTTCACGCAACTCAAGGACCCTCGGAGAGAGTTGGAGATTTCGTTATTTTCATATTTGCGAGTTTTCTCGAATTTGAAAAGAGGATCATTTGATTTATTTATTTCATCTTCAATTATTTTTCCGATGTCAAAATATATGAGAGAGGGAATAATATGACTTTCCCAAATTGAGGAAAAAATGAAGATTTAATAAATAGATCAAATTTTGTTGCCGGAGTTCTATTTGCATTTTATTTGGATAGGGAAAAATGCGCATTTTCAAAAATTTCATTTTAGGTCCAGAATAAAGTTCATTTTGTTCGGCTCATTTTTAGGAGTCGGGGAAAATTTACTTTAGATTTTTTGGAGTTCGTTTAGTTCTATTTTTGTTTTTTTTTTGCGCGCGGAATTATTTATAAAAAAACAAAAGGAACTCCCGCCAGGCCAGCCGGGCCAAAGGCCCAGCCAGCCGGCCACCGCCCCAGCCCCTGCGTGCGCCAGCGCCAGGCACAGGAGCGCAGGCCGCCGCCGCCTCTTGCTTCTACCGAATCCTAGTAGGATTCTTAGCCTTTTTCCTTTGTTCCGTTTTCTTTTTCATTTAGGATTCCTTTTCCTACTCTATTTCTTGTCCCCTACCCCAAGTCTCCTCTCCCCTCACCAATATAAATACCCCAACACCCCCCCCTCTAAATCATCAAATCAAGCCCCCAAGCCCCACGCCTCCACCACACCCGCGCCGCCGCACCCCACACCCGCGCCGCCGCGCCACCCCACACCCGCGCCGCCGCCCTTGTGCCCTAGCGCCGCCGCCGCACCTTGTCCACGACGCCGCCCTACACCACGCCGCCGGAGCCCCTCGCCGGAGACCTCGCCGGAGGTTGCCCCGCGTCTCTTTTCCTCGGATCGTTTTCTACTAAACGTTCCGATTCTTTTCTTCTCTTCTGATTCGTTTTCTAGATCGGTTTTTCGTTTCGGTTTTCTTCTCCGAAACCCTAGATCGGATTCGTTTTCTTTTCCGATTTAGTTGCCTTTGGACCGTTCGTCGGACCATTCGTCCTAACGAACGTGATCACCGGATTCTTCTAGGTTAACGAACGTCTGTTCGTTTAACCGTTCTTCTTTTTCTTCTCGTCGGATTTATTCCGCGATCGTGATCTCAGATCTGATCTTCGTTCTAGTCTTTCTTCTCGCTCGTTTATCGGAATCAGGTGATTCAAACGCCTGGAGTTTCGTTTCGAAACCGCCGTTCCGTCTAATCAACTTAAATAAGCTTTTGCCCCAGTAAAATTTGACCTAGTTTCAACTTGCTAGAACCGAGTTGTTTTCTTCCGCCGTTTGTTTTCCGTTTCTTTGTTCGGTTCATTCTTTCTTTGCAACCGGAGTTCTTAAGTTGAACTTTCTGGTTCGTTCTCTTGTTCGAGTTTTACCTGTGCATTAGATGAGTACTTATTGTGTGCTTGTTGTTTGTCTGCGATAGATTACCCGGATTGTGCCGCCTGTTACTTCGAATCCCTAGGACTCACGAATCATCAGCAAGGCAAGTAACACTTTGATCATACCTTTTCTACAACCCAGTTTTATTGCATTAGATCAATCCTCACACATTGCATGATTAGGATCTAATTAAATTGTGGGATGGGAAGTAGATGAGGTAGTACCTATCACCTGTATTACTATGAAACCTTTGGGAGTTACTTCTACGTTTGCTTATTATGCCATGCTATGCTAGTAGACGTGGATTGGGTGAGTGATATCCATGACAGATGTGAGTTGATAATTTTAATGGTTTATCTAAGGTGGCAACTTAAACACACATCTGGGTGGATTGAGGCACCTGATGTCTATCAGGACTTGCCTATTTTATTTTGGACCGCCACCCAGGCTCAAAGGGATCATAAGATCTTTCATGCTAGAAACTTCCGTGTGCAGCCACAAGCCATTATGGGCTCTGGCATAGTTGACTAAGTCGTGTGAACTCTTACAGGGTAGACTAGCAGATGTAGGGGTTGTAGGTGTACCGGTCTATCCATCGTAAGGTGCTAGCGCTTCTGAAAGACTGTGTCTCGGTCATCCGTCTTCTCAAACACCATGTAGTGCGAGAAACTAAACGGAGGCGATCGAGTCTTGTGGGGAAAAGTGCGCAAACCTCTGCAGAGTGTACAAACTAATCATGATTAGCCGTGTCCCCGGTTATGGACATCTTGAGTATCTAGTACTTGAATATCATGTGAATCTCATCATGTTACTTCTAATTAATGTTGTTGGGTTTTAATTATTTTAATTGGGATTGAGAATGCTGTCAACCATTCTCAATGTTTCACAACCACCATGATAGTTAAATAAACTTATTCCTTTGCAGTAGGGAAAAATTGGCTTTACGCAAAACTGTAACCATAGAGCTTTCCACCAGCCATATATGCATGTAGTATAGCTGTTACATTCCTTTACTCTCTATGTGTTACATTGCCAGCATATTCCATGTGCTGACCCGTTTTCGGGCTGCAACTTCTCATGTTGCAGACTTTTCAGACGACGAGTAAGGTGTTTTAGGTCGTGGTTCTATACTCAGTGATGCCGTTGGAGTTGATGGACCCATTTATCTTCCAAGTCTTCCGCTGATATCGACACTAGATGGCCTTAAGCCATTTTTATTGTAATAAGTTCTCTTTTGAGACAACGATGTAATAAGTGTGTGATTGCCACTCTGCTATAAATCCTTCGATGTACTGTGTGGTGTCAGCATTACTGATCCAGGGATGACACCTGAGCACAGAGCGCTTGATCCATTCGGGTCGGGTCGCGACACTGTCCGAATTGGACTAGGAGGGGGCGGCGCCCCCCTTTCCTCCTCTTTCTCTCCCTTCCTTTCCCCCTCCTAGTAGGAGTAGGAAAGAGGGGAATCCTACTCCTACTAGGAGGAGGATTCCTCCTCCTCACGCACCAACAAGGGCCGGCCGGCCTCCCCCTTCCTCCTTTATATACAGGGGCAGGGGGCACCTCTAGATACACAAGTTGATCACAAAGATCTCTCCTAGCCGTGTGCGGTGCCCCCCTCCACCATAATCCACCTCGGTCATACTATAGCGGTGCTTAGGTGAAGCCCTATCACGGTAGCTTCATCAACATCGTCATCACGCCGTCGTGCTGACGAAACTCTTCCCCGAGCTCTACTGGATCGTGATTTCGCGGGACATCACTGAGTTGAACGAGTGCTGAATGCGGAGGTGCCGTACGTTCGGTACTGAGGATCGGTCGATCGTGAAGATGTACGACTACATCAACCGCGTTGTCATAATGCTTCCGCTTAACGGTCTACGAGGGTACATGGACAACACTCTACCCTCTTGTTGCTATGCATCACCATGATCCTGCGTGTGCGTAGGAATTTTTTTGAAATTACTACGTTCCCCAACAGAGAAAGGTCCATGCACGTCCATGGTATAGCATGAAGACCATCATGTCTCCAATATTGATGTCATACACGTCGATTACTTTTATCCACTCATTAAGGAGGATGCTTCCATATCCTTATCCTGAAGTTGAGTATGAAGTTGACTCTAGGAAGGAGAATAATGGGCAGCTCTCCATTTCCACCCATCTCCTTAGGAACAACATGTTGCGCCAGTATCTGGTGAAATGACACAATTTGAACACTTTAAGTAATCTACATAAGTACCTGGACTATCTGAAGATAATGAGAGTAGATACAATTCTAATTCACCATGAGTTTATCGTCAATGTTGGTCTTGTTCAAAGTGTGCAGCAGGGGCACGTAGGAATGATCTCTTGGTCCAACATTGTAACTGTCCGCGAGCATCCAAATTTGATCAGCAAAGCCGAGGACAAATAACAACTCTTCCCAGCTTACTCTACTCCCTTCAGTAACCTCCATGTTGTCTATAAATTATTTTGTTACAACATCCACTTTGTAATAAGATATGAAAATATTTGTAAATAAGATTTGTTATAGTAGCCATATGAAATGGTGTTAGTTAAAATTGCTCGATATTTGTGAGGATACTTACGTGGATGAGTTATTGGATCAGTGCCCAAACATACTAGGAGATGACGTTTAGGTTTTCCACCTAGTCTGAGGAAATTTTCCATACCTACTTCCAACTGGTACACTTTAGCAAATTCTTTCCAAGTAAGTACTGTGAAAAAGGACCTATCTTCTTGGTTCCCAGTCCTGCATAGAAAACAAAAGCCCTCTCTTGTCTCCAGGTAGGCATGTACATTGGTCCTAGGAGATATGTTTATGCTCAGCTTATTTAGAAGTTCGTCTCTTGCAAACATGGGATGCACTGAGAAAAATTCAAAGAGTGCTCAAAATTATTTAGGTTGTTTATGAAGCTGGTACCGTTTGTGAGAGTGCTAAATACCCCTTTTGACAGTGCTTACTAGAATTTAGGAACATTGGATATCACAAATTAGGTTCTGAATTTGTTAGTTTCAGAAAGATTTATGAAATATCAGTGTTGCAATATCATAATGATCATAAATACATTTTCAAATTACACATAGGTTACATCTGACATCTAGAGAGGGGAATCTGGTAGTAAGTGGTACCAAGGGGGTGTTGTTGGTACTTTACCAAATTTAGTTAGGTCTACCTATTTTTAGATACATTCCATTATAGGCATGATTTATGTTGAACTCATGGCTAACTTTTCTACTTATGAACCAATCGTGAAATCCATCAGCATTTATGTGTTAAAATCCACAGCAGAGAATCTTCAGAACTAAACCAAACACTTGAATGCCATGTTGTTTGATACATTCCAAATCTAAGAACCATACCGTAATTTCTTGGAATCCTTGGAGGTATTTGTCATTCTAAATATAGGGGAGACCACTGGGGGTGGAAACGAATCGGATGTGGATTGCATAGTGCTCTTACCACTTCCATTTTCATATTTTGAAAATGAATACGAAAACAATTTAGGAACAAATGCACTTTCACATGTTATCAGATATAGATGTGGATCGGATGTTACCCGAGTGCGGATCGGATGTTACTCGGATACGGATGTGGAACAGATGTTACTTGAAAACAATATGAAAATGAATATGGATGTTATCGGATACGAATGCGGATCGGATGTTTCTCGAATACGAATAATATCAGATTTTTATTCAATTCAGAACAGATACGAATAATAGGGACATATTGCTTAAGAAATTTAGTCGATAGATATATGACATGAAATAATCAACCTATGACATACAGTAAGTCAATGATACATAGGTTTATGAATTAATACTACTGTAATGCATAACAATTCCTAAGCTTAGTTATACAAGGAGTAAAATTTGACCACTTAGTTGGCTTTTATGTCCAATAATTGGCATATTGGGGCTAGAATTTTGAAAATAACCTCCCATAATCTTATTCGGATATGGATATATCCACTTCCATATCCATATTTGTGTCAAAATCTCATACCATAATTATTTTTAGATAAATCAGGATACGAATAATTTCCATTTTAGTTTGGATGCGGATGTTTCAGATACGAATATGCATTTTCTCGAATACGAATATCAGATATTTCGGATTATCCACTACCAGTTTCCACCCCTAGAGACCATGGAGATTCCTAGTGTACAAACACCTCCGGCACTGCATATCCAAACCCTCAATTATTTCATAAATAGCGTCTGGAGTTGATCTGTAATGGATTAAGGTGATTTGCATCAGATAAGGAGATGTATATGAAGACTTACCTTCATTTGGTCTGCTTGCACCCGGCGGCCTAGTTTTTTTGGGACAAGAAGTCCTGAACCACGGCAAGCCTCAGCAACAGACGGTTACCCTCATAGGCATGTTTGCTCTATGGGGAAAGGTGGCAGCAATCCTCGTCGGGTTGATGAAGTTGCGGCGAAGTATGGCCATGATACGTGCTGGCGATAGGCGGTGAGAGGGGCAAGAACTACATTTGGGACTATACACTGGTGAGTGGGGGGTAGTGAAGGAGATGAACAGAGACGACGAACCTGATGGGACTCTACGCGGGCGTCTCTATGGTTTGGTCCCACCTGTTAGCCATAACCAAGAAATGTTAGGATAAAAATGCAACATACATTTTGTAATCAAGGGATAAGGAAAATACATGTCAAATAACATAAAATGTGTGAAACGCCTTTTTTATTTTTAACTTTCGCAATTGAAATAAAATCACAATGGAGCAGACTTGTGGGGCATTTTCATCAATGTTATGAACAACAAAAATCAATTAAACAACTAAAATATATTCCTAAATTTTTCAAAAACAAGGACGTCGAAATTATTTTAGAAGATGTGACAGGGCCTTGTAAACATTTATACTATGTTTATAATGACTCTACCACATCGATTAAATCGACCTCGAGGCATAGCCACTTCCCAATCGGTCACCCATCCTTGGACTACTCAATCCATAGCATGATTAACGTTCAAGTTCTTTTGGAAATGAGGTACCAAAAGGGAATATGCACTTTGCTGATAGGGTTTGTCAATTAGACCTATGACACATATGAGAATGCCACATACATTCTTCAAAAGTTGACCACACTCATATGACATTTTGCAAACATGACATGAAGTAATGCCATAGACCTTCTAGAATCCAGTAAACATGTCCTGAAAGACGAAAACATATTTTCAAAATTGTGAAAACAATGACTAGGAGGTTAATTTAACAGACAAGAATGAAAAGCGGACAAAAAATCATTCTCAAAATTTTCAACAATTACTTCGAGGTTAATTTGTTATATAGGACATAAAAGTTGAGCAAAGTCATATCACATTTTGGGAAATTTCACAAAGTAACACGATAGACCTTCTTCAACCCAGTTAACATGTCTTCAAAAACAAAAAATCATTCTCAAAATTTTCAAAACAAGGAGCTCGAGGTTAATTTAAGTGACAGGATGGATCACTAAACACATTTAAGTGTGTGTAGAACCGGTTATGTACACACTTAAATGTTTACAGTGACCCATCCCGTCGACTAATCTAACCTCGATGACACTTCCCATCTAGTCACCGAGCCTCAGACTGCTCTAGCCCAACACGCTTAACTTGGAATTCTTTTAGGACGAGATATCGGTAGGGAAGCTGCTGCTTGAAGATATGGGATGCATCTTCACATCCTTTGTGGCGTACCCAGCTGACCGCACATCGTCGACCCAATGCCACGCCGCTCATGAATCTAGAAGCTTCCCTCCCTCATCTAGCTTCTTCCCATATTTTCCCCTATTGTTTGCCGCCTTCCCACATATAGAACTGCCTCGCACTGGCCAATTCCGGTGATCAAATGCTTCACATATCAGCCCCCGACCATGGTTCGTCTGAGAATCACCACCTGCAACAACATTTACAACAGATGGAATCACCTGATATCCTGTCGTCCATCTCCATGCCCCATTCCCTCTCTGCCTCACTTAGATCCTTCTCCGGAGGACCTCGAACCCGTGTGAAGTGAGGTTGCACAAGAGGAGGCATTGATGGTTGAGGACCGTGCAATGATGCATACTTACGACGAACATGAGAAGATGGAGATGGATGACGACTATGAGTACGACGACGATGAGCCGACTGTGAGCAATTTGCTTCTGGTGATTGCGGCGGAGCTGCCTCCGATGGTGGTGGAGGAGCTGCATCTGTCCACCGCCTTGCAGGCGTCGTTCGAGAGTCTCATCACGGATCAAACTGATCATGAGATGGACTCTGATGTTCTTCGTCGGTCCTGCAAAATCGCATGCATGATTTCCTCGGCCCCAACGAAATCAAGGCGCGGTTCTATGCCGACAAATGGCACACCCTCGAGGAGATCTGTGACATCTCCGACCAGGCTCGCCGGGAAGAGTAAGTGATGGTGATGAAAGTGGGTAGTGCACCAAAGTAGTAGCAGACGCCGATGACTAGTATAAGTGCGTGGACACGTTTTAAGTAGATGATAAATTCCTCTCTAATCTAATTACCTTTCATCTTCAGATTCATGCTCAAAAAGTTTGAGGAATGAACGTGTTATATCTTCATGTGCTTTAGTCTGAAAATTGCGTGCAAATGCGTTGCAAATTCATGCAGAATTGACGTGTCGACCATAGTGCCATCTGTTTGTTCTCAAGTAGGCATGTCCATTGTCTGAAATAGAAACTAAACTTTATGACAAAAGAAGTGATCTTCACATCCAGACTTTTACCTCTTTTGTTCAATCATATGCATAGCACAATGCCATATGATTTCTACAAATCAACAATTAATTGTAGCAAATGAGTTCCAAAATTGACGTGGAAATCAAACTGTCATCTATTTGTTCTGAAGTACGCATGCCCACTGTCTGAAAGTGCAACTAAATTATCTTAAAAAACAATTGATTTATTCAGTCATATGCAGAGCACATTGACATATGATTAGTTCAAACCAACAAGCATTCACAGTGAATGCTAGATGTATCTGACAAGTAGACATGGCAGATTTAACATGCATCTTATTTCCACTTGTGCACACTACACACATATATTGGTTTATTCATGTACACATACGAAGAAAACCACATGCACAGATATTGCATTTTCTTGTCTGCATTTTGTACATGCTTAATATGCCGATGTTAATACCCCATACAAAGAAGATCAAATTTGGAATCATGACTAGGCAAAAAACCATTTTTTGCCATATAATAGTTACAACAGTAAGTTGTTTTAATCAAGACAACACGTGTGCACTAGGGTATGGAAGTAGTGTTACTAGGGGGTATGAAAGGTCATAGAAAATAGATATTGAAATGGTTTTGATTACATGGAAAATGAAAGGAAATGCCACATTGAATGATAAAACACATCTACAATAAGTTTCTTGAATCAAGGAGAACCTGAGTGCATAGGGGTATGGAAGTAGTGTTAGTACGAGGTATAGAAGGGTGTAGCAAATAGATCTTGTAATGGATTTCATGTTGGGGATCGTAGCAGAAATTCAAAATTTTCTACGCATCACCAAGATCAATCTATGGAGTAATCTAGCAACGAGAGGAAGGAGAGTGGATCTACATACCCTTGTAGATCGCTAAGCGGAAGCATTGCAAGAACGCGGATGAAGGAGTCGTACTCGTAGCAATTCAGATCACGGTTGATCCCGATCTAAGCGCCGAACAACAGCGCCTCCGCGTTCAACACACGTGCAGCCCGGTGACGTCTCCTATGCCTTGATCCAGCAAGGGGAGAAGGAGAGGTTGGGGAAGACTCCGTCCAGCAGCAACACGATGGCGTGGTGGTGGTGGAGGAGTGCGGGACTCCAGCAGGGCTTCGCCAAACACTACGAGAGACGAGGAGGGAGAGGGGTAGGGCTGCGCCAACAGGGGAAGAACTTCGTGTGTTGGGCTGCCCCTTTGTCTCCACTATATATAAGGGGAGAGGGAGGGCTGCGCCCCCACCTAGGGTTTCCACCCTAGGGGTGGCGGCAGCCCCAATCCCCATCTGGGGTGGTGGCCAAGTGGGGGGAGAGGGAGGCGCACCAGGCATGGGCCTTAGGGCCCATCTGCCCTTAGGGTTTGCCCCCTCTTCTCTCTAGGCGCATGGGCCTTGGTGGGGAGGCGCCCCAGCCCACCTAGGGGCTGGTCCCTTCTCACACTTGGCCCATGTATGCGTCCGGGGCCCGTGGCCCCTCCCGGTGGACCCCTGGACCCCTTTGGTGGTCCCGGTACAATACCGGTGATGCCCGGAACACATCCGGTGGCCAAAACCATACTTCCTATATACCAATCTTTACCTTCGGACAATTCCAGAACTCCTCGTGATGTCCGGGATCTCATCCGGGACTCCGAACAACATTCGGTAACTGCGTACATACTTTCCCTATAACCCTAGCATCATCGAACCTTAAGTGTGTAGACCCTACGGGCTCGGGAGTCATGCAGACATGGCCGAGACAACTCTCCGGTCAATAATCAACAGCGGGATCTGGATACCCATGTCGGTTCCCACATGCTCCACGATGATCTCATCGGATGAACCACGATGTCAAGGATTCAATCAATCCCGTATACAATTCCCTTTGTCTATCGGTACGATACTTGCCCGAGATTCGATCGTCGGTATCCCCATACCTTGTTCAATCTCGTTACCGGCAAGTCTCTTTACTCGTTCCGTAACACATCATCCCGTGATCAACTCCTTGGTCACATTGTGCACATTATGATGATGTCCTACCGAGTGGGCCCAGAGATACCTCTCCGTTACACGGAGTGACAAATCCCAGTCTCGATTCGTGCCAACCCAACAGACACTTTCGGAGATACCCGTAGTGAACCTTTATAGCCACCCAGTTACGTTGTGACGTTTGGCACACCCAAAGCACTCCTACGGTATCTGGGAGTGGCACAATCTCATGGTCTAAGGAAATGATACTTGACATTAGAAAAGCTTTAGCATATGAACTACACGATCTTGTGCTAGGCTTAGGATTGGGTCTTGTCCATCACATCATTCTCCTAATGGTGGGATCCCGTTATCAACGGCATCCAATGTCCATGGTCAGGAAACCGTAACCATCTATTGATCAACAAGCTAGTCAACTAGAGGCTTACTAGGGACATGGTGTTGTCTATGTATCCACACATGTATCTGAGTTTCCTATCAATACAATTCTAGCATGGATAATAAACGATTATCATCAACAATGAAATATAATGTAATAATAACTAATTTATTATTGCCTCTAGGGCATATTTCCAACAGTCTCCCACTTGCACTAGAGTCAATAATCTAGTTCACATCGCCATGTGATTAACACTCACAGGTCACATCACCATGTGACCAACATCCAAAGAGTTTAGTAGACTCAATAATCTAGTTCACATCACTATGTGATTAACACTCAATGAGTTCTGGGTTTGATCATGTTATGCTTATGAGAGAGGTTGTAGTCAACGGGTCTGCCATATTCAGATCCCTATGTATTTCGCAAAACTTTATGTCATATCGTAGATGCTGCTACCACGTTCCATTGGAGCTATTCCAAATTGTTGCTCCATTATACGTATCCAGTATCTCTACTCAGAGCTATCCGGATAGGTGTCAAGCTTGCATCGATGTAACTCTTTACATCGAACTCTTTATCATCTCCATAACCGAGAAACATTTCCTTATTCCTCGAAGGATAATTTCGACCGCTATCTGGTGATCCACTTCTAGATCACCTTTGTACCCTCTTGCCAGACATGTGGCAAGGCACACATCAGGTGCGGTACTTCAGCATGGCATACTGTATAGAGCCTATGACAAAAGCATAGGGGACGACCTTCGTCCTTCCTCTTTCTTCTGCCGTGGTCAAGCTTTGAGTCTTACTCAACTTCACACCTTACAACTCAGGTAAGAACCCCTTCTTTGACTGATCTATTTTGAACTCCTTCAAAAACATGTCAAGGTGTGCGTTCTTTGAAAGTATCATCAGGCGTTTTGATCAATCTCTATAGATCTTGATGCCCAATATGTAAGCAGCTTTATCCAGGTCTTCCTTTGAAAATCACTCTTCAAACAACCGTTTATGCTTTCCAGAATTTCTACATTATTTCGAATCAACAATATGTCATCCACATATACTTATCAGAAATGTTGTAGTGCTCCCACTCACTTTCTTGTAAATACAAGTTTCTAGCAAACATTGTATAAACCTAAAAGCTTTGATCACTCAATCAAAGCATATATTCCGACTCCGAGATGCTTGCTCTAGTCCATAGAAGGATCGCTGGAGCCAGCATGCATTTTAGCATCCTTAGGATCGACAAAACTTTGATTGTATCACATACAACCTTTTCTTACAAAAATTGGTAAGAAAACTTGTTTTGACATCCATCTGTCAGATTTCATAATCGAAAAATACAGCTAATGCTAACATGATTCCGACGGACTTAAGCATCGCTGTGGGTGAGAAATTCTCATCGTAGTCAACTCCTTGAACTTGTGAAAAAACTCTTTCCCACAAGTCGAGCTTCATAGACAGTAACATTACCGCCCACGTCCGTCTTCTTCTTAAAGATCCATTTATCTCAATGGCTCGCCGATCATTGGGCAAGTCCACCAAAGTCCATACTTTGTTCTCATACATGGATCCTATCTCGGATTTCATGGCTTCTAACCATTTGTCGGAATACGGGCCCACCGTCGCTTCTCCATAGCTCGTAGGTTCATTGTTGTCTAACAACATGGTATCTAAGACAGGATTACCGTACCACTCAGGAGTAGTACATATCCTTGTCGACCTACAAGGTTCGATAGCAACTTGATCCGAAGCTTCATGATCACTATCATTAACTTCCTATTCAATAGACGTAGGTGCCACAGAAAACATCTTTCTATGTTGCATCACTCTCTGGTTGAAGTAAAGGTTCGACAACCTCATCAAGTTCTATCTTCCTCCCACTCAATTCTTTCGAGAGAAACTCCTTCTCGAGAAAGGACCCGTTCTTAGCGACAAACAATTTGCCCTCGGATCTGAGATAGAAGGTATACCCAACTGTCCCCTTTGGGTATCCTATGAAGATGTGTTTGTCCGCTTTTGGGTTCGAGCTTCTCCGGCTAAAGCCTTAAGCATTGCAGCCCCAAACATTAAGAAACGACAACTTTGGTTTCTTGCCAAACCAATGTTCATACGACGTCGTCTCAACGGACTTATATGGTGTCCTATCTAAAGTGAATGCAGCTGTCTCCAATGCATAACCTCAAAATAATAGCGGTAGATCGGTAAGAGACATCATAGATCGCACCATATCTCATAAGGTTCGATTACGACGTCCGGACACACCATTACGCTGTGGTGTTCCAGGTGGCTTCAACTGCGAAACAATTCCACAATGTCTTAAGTGATTGCCAAACTCATAATTCATAAAATCCCCTTTTGATCATATCGTAGGAACATGATCTTCTTGTTATGATGATTCTTAACTTCACTCTGAAATCGCTTGAACTTTTCAAACGTTTCATACTTGTCCTTCATTAAGTAAATATACCTATATCTACCCAAATCGTCAGTAAAGATGAGAAAATAGCAATATCAACCGCACGCTTCAATTCTCATTGGATCACACGCATCAGCATGTATGATTTCCAACAAGTCACTTGCCTATTTCATTGTACCTGAAAACGGGGTCTTAGTCATCCTGCCCATGAGGCATGGCTCGCATGTGTCAAGCGATTCAAAATCAAGTGACTCCAAACATCCATCGATATGGAGTTTCTTCATGCATCTTACGCCAATATGACCTAAGCGACAGTGCCACAAGAAAGTGGTACTATCATTATTAACTCTACATCTTTTGGCGTGAACATGTGTATTACCACGACCGAGATTCAATGAACCATTCACATAGGGTGCATGACCATGAAAGGTATTATTCATGTAAATAGAATAACCAGTATTCTCTAACTTAAATGAATAACCATATTGCAATGAACATGATCTAATCATATTCATGCTCAACGTAGACACCTGATAAGATTTATCTAGGTTCAATACTAATCCCGAAGGCAGATGGAGCGTGCGATGGTGATCTCATCAACTTTGGAAACACTTCCAACACACATCGTCACCTCGCCCTTAGCCAGTCTCCGTTTAGTCCGTAGCTTTTTGCTTCAAGTCACCAATAATAGCAACTGAACCGGTATCCAATACCTAGGTGCTACCATGAGTACTAGTGAGGTACACATTAATAACACGTATATACTTTGTTGAAGTTGCTAGCCTTCTTATCTACCATGCATTTGGGGTAATTCCGCTACCAGTGACCGTTCCCCTTACAACAGAAGCACTTAGTCTCGGGTTTGGGTTCAACCTTGGGTTCCTTCACTGGAGCGGCAACTGGTTTGCCATCCATGAAGTTTCCCTTCTAGCCCTTGCCCTTCTTGAAACCAGTGGTCTTGTTAAACCATCAACACTTGATGCTCCTTCTTGATTTCTACCTTTTGCGGTCTTAAGCACCGTGAACAGCTCTGGGATCAACTCCATCCCTTGCATGTCATAGTTCATCACGAAGATCTAGTAGCTTAGTGATAGTGGCTAGAGAACTCTATCAATCACTATCTTATCTGGAAGTTTAACTCCCACTTGATTTAAGTGATTGTAGCACCCAGACATTCTGAGCACATGCTCACTAGCTGAGCTATTCTCCTCCATCTTGTTGGCAAAAGAACTTGTCAGAGGTCTCATACCTCTCAACACAGCCATGAGCCTGAAATCCCAATTTCAGCTCTTGGAACATCTCATATGTCTTATGGCGTTCAAAACGTCATTGGAATCCCGATTCTAAGCCGTAAAGTATGGTGCACTAAACTATCAAGTAGTCATCGGGACGTATCTGTCAGATGTTCATAACATCCACAGACGACGCTGTAGGGGTTTGCACATCGAGCGGTGCATCAAAGACATAAGATTCTGTGTAGCAGTGAGGACACTCCTCGGACTACGGACCCAGTCCGCATCATTGCTTACAATATCTTTCAACTTGGTCTTTCTCTAGGAATGTATTGAAACAGGGAGCTACAACGTGAGCTATTTATCTACAACATATTTGCAAAGACAATTTAGACTATGTTCATGATAATTAAGTTCATCTAATCAAATTATTTAATGAACTCCCACTCAGATAGACATCCCTATAGTCATCTAAGTGAAACATGATCCGAGTCAACTAGGCCGTGTCCGATCATCACGTGAGACGGACTAGTCAACATCGGTGAACATCTTCATGTTGATCGTATCTTCTATATGACTCATGCTCGACCTTTCGGTCTTCCGTGTTCCGAGGCCATGTCTGTACATGCTAGGCTCGTCAAGTCAACCTAAGTGTATTGCGTGTGTAAATCTGGCTTACACCCGTTGTATTCGAACGTTAGAATCTATCACACCCGATCATCACGTGGTGCTTCGAAACAACAAAACTTCGCAATGGTGCACAGTTAGGGGGAACACTTTTCTTGAAATTTTAGTGAGGGATCATCTTATTTAAGCTACCGTCATTCTAAGCAAATAAGATGTAAAACATGATAAACATCACATGCAACCAAATAGTGACATGATATGGCCAATATCATTTTGCTCCTTTTGATCTCCATCTTCGGGGCTCCATGATCATCGTTGTCACCGGCATGACACCATGATCTCCATCATCATGATCTCCATCATCGTGTCTTCTTGAATTTGTCTCGTCATCTATTACTTCTACTACTATGGCTAACACTTTAGCAATAAAGTAAAGTAATTACATGACATTTATGTTGACACGCAGGTCATAAATTAAGACAACTCCTATGGCTCGTGCCGGTTGTCATACTCATCGACATGCAAGTCGTGATTCCTATTACAAGAACATGATCAATTTCATACATCACATATATATCATTCATCACATCCTTTTGGCCATATCACATCACACGGCATATGCTGCAAAAACAAGTTAGACGTCCTCTAATTGTTGTTGCAAGTTTTTACGTGGCTGCTATAGGTTTCTAGCAAGAACGTTTCTTACCTACGCCAAAACCACAATGTGACATGCCAATTTCTATTTACCCTTCATAAGGACCCTTTTCATCGAATCCGATCCGACTAAAGTGGGACAGACAGACACCCGCTAGCCACCTTATGCAACTAGTGCATGTCAGTCGGTGGAACCAGTCTCACGTAAGCGTACGTGTAAGGTCGGTCCGGGCCGCTTCATCCCACGATGCCGCCGAATCAAGATAAGACTAGTAACAGCAAGCAAATTGAGAAAACCGACGCCCACAACAACTTGTGTTCTACTCGTGCATAGAAACTACGCATAGACCTAGCTCATGATGCCACTGTTGGGGAAGGTAGCAGAAATTCAAAATTTTCTACGCATCATCAAGATCAATCTATGGAGTAATCTAGCAACGAGGGGAAGGAGAGTGGATCTACATACCCTTGTAGATCGCTAAGCGGAAGCGTTGCAAGAACACGGATGAAGGAGTCGTACTCGCAGCGATTCAGATCACGGTTGATTCCGATCTAAGCGCCGAACAACGGCGCCATCGTGTTCAACACATGTGCAGCCCGGTGACGTATCCTATGCCTTGATCCAGCAAGGGGAGAAGGAGAGGTGGGGAAGACTCCGTCTAGCAGCAACACGACGGCGTGGTGGTGGTGGAGGAGCGCGGGACTCCAGCAGGGCTTCGCGAAGCACTACGAGAGACGAGGAGGGAGAGGGGTAGGGCTGCGCCAACAGGGGAAGAACTTCGTGTGTTGGGCTGCCCCTTTGCCTCCACTATATATAGGAGGAGAGGGAGGGCTGCGCCCCCACCTAGGGTTTCCACCCTAGGGGTGGTGGCAACCCCAATCCCCATCTGGGGTGGCAGCCAAGTGGGGGGGAGATGGAGGCGCACCAGGCATGGGCCTTAGGGCCCATCTGCCCTTAGGGTTTGCCCCCTCTTCTCTCTAGGCGCATGGGCCTTGGTGGGGAGGCGCCCCAGCCCACCTAGGGGCTGGTCCCTTCTCACACTTGGCCCATGTATGCCTCCGGGGCCCGTGGCCCCTCCCGGTGGACCCCCGGACCCCTTCGGTGGTCCCGGTACACTACCGGTGATGCCCGGAACACTTCCGGTGGCCAAAACCATGCTTCCTATATATCAAACTTTACCTCCGAACCATACCGGAATTCCTCGTGACGTCCGGGATCTCATCCGGGACTCCGAACAACATTTGGTAACCGCGTACATACTTTCCCTATAACCCTAGCATCATCGAACCTTAAGTGTGTAGACCCTACGGGCTCGGGAGTCATACAGACATGGCCGAGACAACTCTCCGGTCAATAACCAACATCGGGATCTGGATACCCATGTTGGTTCCCACATGCTCCATGATGATCTCATCGGATGAACGACGATGTCAAGGATTCAATCAATCCCGTATACAATTCCCTTTGTCTATTGGTACGATACTTGCCCGAGATTCGATCGTCGGTATCCCCATACCTTGTTCAATCTCGTTACCGGCAAGTTTCTTTACTCGTTCCGTAACACATCATCCCGTGATCAACTCCTTGGTCACATTGTGCACATTATGATGATGTCCTACCGAGTGGGCCCAGAGATACCTCTCCGTTACACGGAGTGACAAATCCCAGTCTCGATTCGTGCCAACCCAACAGACACTTTTGGAGATACCCGTAGTGAACCTTTATAGCCACCCAGTTACGTTGTGACGTTTGGCACACCCAAAGCACTCCTACGGTATCCGGGAGTTGCACAATCTCATGGTCTAAGGAAATGATACTTGACATTAGAAAAGCTTTAGCATACGAACTATACGATCTTGTGCTAGGCTTAGGACTGGGTCTTGTCCATCACATCATTCTCCTAATGATGTGATCCCGTTATCAACGACATCCAATGTCCATGGTCAGGAAACCGTAACCATCTATTGATCAACGAGCTAGTCAACTAGAGGCTTACTAGGGACATGGTGTTGTCTATGTATCCACACATGTATCTGAGTTTCCTATCAATACAATTCTAGCATGGATAATAAATGATTATCATGAACAATGAAATATAATATAATAATAACTAATTTATTATTGCCTCTAGGGCATATTTCCAACATTTCACTACATGGAAAATGAAAGGAAATACCACATTGAATGAGAAAACACGTCTACAATAAGTTGTTTGAATCAAGGAGAACATGAGTGCACTAGGGGTATGGAAGTAGTGTTAGTACGAGATACAGAAGGGTTAGCATCTAGATTTTCAAATGGGGAGTGAACAACCATCGGTACATGTCAAGTGGTAATGTCAGTTCAAATTTCCCACGGACAAAGATCTATTATAAGATCCAACCTAAATTATGTCTAGTTTGTCATGTACAAGGAAAAGAATGGTTCATTGCAAACTTGTTCACTAGACCTTGGCATAACAAGTAGACCTCTTGTAACCTAACAACACCAAAACATTTGCCATTTTTTGTAACACTTTTTGTCATAGGTAATACATCCATAATGAGACCACATGCCAAGTTTCACATTTTTTGAAGGTATTGATGTTGGATTATATATTTTTGATGGTAAACTCAGGAAATGCGTACATGCATGCAAATTACTTTTCACCTACCTTTTACTCAAAAAAGGTTCCACCTTCCATTAATATTTTCCTCCGCGCCGAAATTTTCGTTCCATCTACCCTTTCATACCCTCCCTTTTTTCGTTCCCTCCAGCTAATTTAAATTTCGTGCTTGTTTTCCCCCACCCACCGTATAAAGCTTCTTCCCAATTAACCAAATGAATCCACAACCTCATTTGCACTGTCCCCTCATATGTCTCTTCTTCCCCAAATCAAATCCAGTTATGGCGGCCAAATGGATCCCTCCCCAGCTTCCGGCATGGCCAGCGTGCTTCGAAGTGGCAAACAACATACCCTTCCCTCATCAACCGCGAAACCTAATACTAGACTAGCTAGTAGGTAAAAACTATAGCCCCCCACTCGCCCCACTGGCCCATTTAAGATCTGCATGTGCTTGAACATTTTCACATGTTCTTCTTCCAAAGAAGCAATCAAATTGCAGGCTCCGTATAGTAGCTAATTATATCTAGGTTTATACCAATTTAGTATGTAGTTTCTTAATAAATGAGTCGTATTATATCTGGTACTGCAGCTAGTTCTATCTAGGGATATGGTAATTTAGTATGCAGGTTCTTATTAAATCATTTGTGCTATTTTCATAATTGAGTGGCTTCTTATTCTTGAGATAACATGTTGTTCTAGATTTGGTAGTGCATTACTACCTCTTATTCTTACTATTACAATCTACTTATGGAGTATGTGGAATCCTCAGAATCTTTGTTCATAGTATTGACGACCATGCATACTAACAAATATTGTGTGACTCTGCAACTGTTCTGCCAAACCAGCACATTTGTATTGTAGGATTAAATAAGAAACACTGGAGGAGGATTAACCTATAGCCAAACATGCGCTTAGAAAAGTGGTGTCTACGAAATTGATATGCATTCACAGGGTTCAGATGATGCCGGTCAGATTCATATAGGTCAAGATCCTAGTAATCATTGGAAAACTACTTCTTAGGTACAAATTTCTTATACATCAGATTAGTACCACTTTTAGATTTTTGTTTCTAAACTATGTCTTTCAGTACATTTGGGCAGGCAATGTATGATTATACACTAGCACTACGGAAGAAGCGCAACATAGCCGACGTACCTTCACCTTCAACTGCAACAAGATCTAAAGTAAACGACCCATCTATTCGCATGGTTAAACTTTCTTTCATGATTGCTAATTCATCTACAAATTGAACTTGAGTTATCAAATGTTAATTAAAACTAGACATGCATATGTTCTATCCTAAATGGGTGTATGTTTTCTTTAGAAAAATATTCATACTGACCTGAAGGATGTATTTGCCGCAGAAATGTGCATTAGTATTATGCGGAAATGTGGTCGCGACATTCCAGATCGGAACAATTACTAGAACAAGGTTAAAAAATGCACCCGTGAGTAGCCTATATCGTTGAAGCCTGAGTATATAAATGAAGAAAATTGGGAGAAACTTGTGGACCAGTGGTGTGAAGATCACTCCAATGTATGTAGTACACACTCTTTGCTCTTCAACTTGTCAAAACGTACTTCTGGACACATCGTACTAAATTTGGGCTTCATGTCATAGGAACTTTGTGCCAAGGAACAAGGAAAACCATATTGTAAAGCTAAGCCAAGACACTGCACCTACAAAATGTGATTCCCACTTAAGACATATGGTAAGTACTTGTAGTACCTTATTGCAAAAGATTTATGTTGGATTAGTATATTGCTTGCAGTATTAATGTTCACCAATTGATAAATTTGATATAAGCCTAAGGACAACATTGATAATCAATCTGGTGGAGACTTGCTTGAATGTATGTGCACTACAAACAAAGATCCTACATTGAGTTTGGCTGCAAATAAAAACAAATCGTAACTACTACCTAATTTGTTGGCTTCGAATGTATAGTCTGACCGTAATTATTCCAACTATCAAACACTGCTCTAACGGTGCTATCAATTATATTGCAGAATGAATCGAGGATCAAACATACACCATTAAAATAACTTGATATGATAGCAATGCCTGATGTAGAAATCACTGAGGAAAAGAACTCCTCAAGCACGTTACTTTTGAGCATGGGCATCTTAACGTCCTCCGGGAAGAATTCATCCTCTCGTGAACACATTCGTGCACTAGAACACATCATTGCAACTTAGGAGGTAAATGCGAAAAAGGCAAGTGATATGTTTCATGAAGAGCTGAATGAAATGTTTTTTGCTCAGATAGTAAAAATTAAAGAACTCAAGAAGAAGCAACTAGAAGAGATTGAAGATTTCAAGATGGATCAGCAGAAGAAATCCACTGTCTTTGAAAAAAGACAAAGACATATGGAGGCAATGCTCAGTCACCTGTTAAGGAAGTCCACGCAGTTAGCACAAGACAACGTCTGAAAACATTGAAGCCCTCATGCTTATAGTCAACTTAACTGTGACGCCCCCGATTTAATCGTACACTAATCATACACGCAAACGTGTATGATCAAGATCAGGGACTCACGGGAAGATATATCACAACACAACTCTACAAATAAAATAAGTCATACAAGCATCATATTACAAGCCAGGGGCCTCGAGGGCTCGAATACAAGAGCTGATCATAGACGAGTCAGCGGAAGCAACAATATCTGAGTACAGACATAAGTTAAAAGTTTGCCTTAAGAAGGCTAGCACAAACTGGGATACAGATCGAAAGAGGCGCAGGAGGCCTCCTGCCTGGGATCCTCCTAAACTACTCCTGGTCGTCGTCAGCAGGCATCACGTAGTAGTAGGCACCTCCGGTGTAGTAGGAGTCGTCGTCGGAGGTGGCGTCTGGCTCCTGGGCTCCAACATCTGGTTGCGACAACCAGGTAGAAGGGATAGAGGGAAAAGAAGGAGAAAGCAACCGTGAGTACTCATCCAAAGTACTCGCAAGCAAGGAGCTACACTACAATGTATGCATTGGTATCAAATGGAATAAGGCTATTATATGTGGTCTGAACTGCAGAAAGCCGGAATAAGAGGGGGATAGCTAGTCCTTTCGAAGACTACGCTTCTGGCAGCCTCCGTCTTGCAGCATGCAGAAGAGAATAGACTGAAGTCCTCCAAGTAGCATCATATAGCATAATCCTAACCGATGATCCTCCCCTCGTCGCCCTGTGAGAGAGCGATCACCGGTTGTATCTGGCACTTGGAAGGGTGTGTTTTATTAAGTATCCGGTTCTAGTTGTCATAAGGTCAAGGTACAACTCCAAGTCGTCCTGTTACTGAAGATCACGGCTATTCGAATAGATTAACTTCCCTGCAGGGGTGCACCACATACCCCAACACGCTCGATCCCATTTGGCCGGACACACTTTCCTGGGTCATGCCCGGCCTCGGAAGATCAACACGTCGCAGCCCCACCTAGACCAACAGAGAGGTCAGCACGCCGGTCTAACCCTAAGCGCCCAGGGGTCTGGGCCCATCGCCCTTAGCACACCTGCACGTTGCGTGGGCGGCCGGAAGCAGACCTAGCCTAGTGGCGTTCCAGTCCAATCCAGCGCGCGCCGCTCCGTCGCTGACGTCAAGAAGGCTTCGGCTGATACCACGACGCCGGGATACCCATAACTACTCCCACGTAGATGGTTAGTGCGTATAGACCAAATGGCCAGACTCAGATCAAATACCCAGATCTCGTTAAATGTGTTAAGTATCCGCGAACGCCGACCAGGGCCAGGCCCACCTCTCTCCTAGGTGGTCTGAACCTGCCCTGTCGCTCCGCCTCAAAGTAAACGTCGGGGGCCGTCGGGAACCCAGGCCCACCTCTACCGGGATGGAGCCACCTGCCCCTTCAGCCCCCATCTCCGAACAGTATCACAGGTAATGTAACTGTGTAAAGTATATTGTATATGCCCGTGATCACCTCCCGAAGTGATCACGGCCCAGTAGTATAGCATGGCAGACGGACAAGAGTGTAGGGCCACTGATGGAACACTAGCATCCTATACTAAGCAGTAGGATAGCAGGTAATGGTAACAACAGTAGTAGCAAGGACAGGCTATGCATCAGGATAGGAATAACGGAAAGCAGTAACATGCTACACTACTCTAATGCAAGCAGTATAGAGAAGAGTAGGCGATATCTGGTGATCAAAGGGGGGGCTTGCCTGGTTGCTCTGGCAAGAGAGAGGGGTCGTCGATGTAGTCGTACTGGGTAGCAGCGGCGTCGGTCTCGGTGTCTAGCGAGAGAAGAGGGGGAAGAAACAATAAATATAATGCAAACAATTGCATGACGATGCATGACATTATAAAGCGTGATGCTAGGTGTGCCCTAACGCGGTACGAGGTGGTACCGGTGAAGGGGGGAAACATCCGGGAAATTATCCCCGGCGTTTCGCGTTTTCGGACAGACGAACCGGAGGGGGAAAGTTGCGTGTTCGCTATGCTAGGGATGCGTGGCGGATAAACGGGCTGCGTATTCAAATTCGTCTCGTCGTTCTGAGCAACTTTCATGTATAAAGTTTTTCCATCCGAGCTACGGTTTATTTTATATTAATTTTTAAAGATTTTAAATCATTTTCTAGAAATTAGCATAATTAAATTAATTTAGAAATTGCAATTATGATGTCAGCGTGACATCAGCATGATGTCAGCAGGACCAAAGGTTGACTGGGTCAAACTTGGCAGGTGGGACCCGTTCGTCATTGACTGCCTATCTAACTAACAGATTAGTTAGATTAGTTAGCTAATTAGATTATTCTAACACTGGTTAATTAAGTTAAATTAATTAAGTTAATTTAATTAATTCGTTAATTATTTAATTAATCTTCTTAATCCTTAAAAAAAATCATTTTGGGGCGGGGCCCATTCGGTCAGTGGCCCAGGGCCATTGCAGGTGTGCGGGCGCCAGTGGCGCGGTTACGGGCGCACCCATGCGGGGCCGAACCCGACCAGGGAGGCGAGGCGAGGCCACCAAGGCGCGGTGGGCGCGGCGCGACAGCGCCAGCGGTGAGCGGGAAGGGGAGAGCCCGGGGTGGGCGCCGGAGTTGGCCGCCGGCGCGTCGATGGCCCGCGGGGCCAGAGGCAGAGGCGGGGCACAGGCAGCGGCAGGCTGCAAGAGGACGAGCACGCGCGGGCGGGGCACCGCAGGGTTGGCCGGGTGCGGCTGTCCGCGGGCGCCGGCGGGCGGCGGAGGCAGCAGGGGAGGCTGCAGCGGTGCGGGCCGCGGCAGGTGCGAGCTGACGAGCGTGCGAGGGTAGGGTGAGCACGGGCCAGAGGCACGGACGCGGGCGAGAGCGATAGGAGGCGAGGCCACAGCGGGGGGAGGCGGAGCACGTCGAGCTGCGGCGTGGGCGCGGCCAGAACGCGGCCCCGAGGCGTGGGCGGGGCGCGTGCGCGGTGCGGCGCGTTCGGCGATGCGGGAGCAGAAGCAGGGGAGAGGAGGCCGGGGGCGGCACGGAGCAGGGGAAGAGCGGAGGAGAGGCTGGGCCTCACTTGCGGTGCAGGGGAACGGGGCGGCGAGGCTTGGTGATGCGCGTCGGGGAGGAGGACGAGGAAGGCGTGCGGTCCGGCGGGGAGGCCGGCGAGGTCTAGGCGGCGGCGTGTGCACTGGGCGACGAGGGCGCGGTCGGGGATGGGCGCCTGCGTCGGGATCGGGCGCGGCTCCGATCTAGATCGAGACGAGGGGGAGAGAGACGTGGGGGAGGAGTGGGGATCGTGCGGGAGCAGTGGGGGTGGACCGGGCTAGGGTTTCCGTCGGTGGGGGGGTTATTGAGGGGTTAGGTGGGCCGGCCCGGTTGGATGGCCAGCTGGGCTGAGGCCCAGGGGGGGGGGGGGGGGGTCTTTCTCTTTTTTTGTTTTTTGTTAGTTTAGTTTTTCTCTTTTCTGTTTTATCTTTTCTTTTATTTATTTTCTTGTACTGTTTTATTTCTAGTTTCTTTTATTTTTAGATTTATAAAAATTATAACTAGTACCTAAATTTGTATTTATAAACAATCTACTGTTAGATTAAATCTTAACCCATAATAAAATAGTTTTAATATTTTTATAAAATTCAATAGGCATTTGTTTAATTGTTTTCACTACTGTTTTAATCATTTTAGAGCCTTTAAACATTTTATCAAGGTTTGGTTTCTCCACCACAATTATCTATGCTATTTTTGGTTCACCCCGAACATTTTTGTTTCAATGTTTGAAAACTTTTATTGTATGCCATATTTGGAATTTGAATTTTGAACCGGTTTTTGAACTAACGAGGGATTGGCAGCAGTAACTGAGGTGACGTGGCATCATTAGCGGAGGTTCACTGTAGCTTAATTATCTTCATCATGATGCATTGCAATAAAGAATTGAAGACATCAACGGAAGGGATTAACTTCTTCGAGAAGATCCGTTAACATATCGTAACCAGAACTTTCCCCTTACTCCCCTCTTAAATCTCGGGACGAGATTTTTTTTGTAGTGGAGGAGAATTGTGACGCCCGGATAATTAAGCTACAGTGAACCTCCGCTAATGATGCCACGTCACCTCAGTTACTGCTGCCAATCCCTCGTTAGTTCAAAAACCGGTTCAAAATTCAAATTCCAAATATGGCATACAATAAAAGTTTTCAAACATTGAAACAAAAATGTTCGGGGTGAACCAAAAATAGCATAGATAATTGTGGTGGAGAAACCAAACCTTGATAAAATGTTTAAGGGCTCTAAAATGATTAAACAGTAGTGAAAACAATTAAACAAATGCCTATTGAATTTTATAAAAATATTAAAACTATTTTATTATGGGTTAAGATTTAATCTAACAGTAGATTGTTTATAAATACAAATTTAGGTACTAGTTATAATTTTTATAAATCTAAAAATAAAAGAAACTAGAAATAAAACAGTACAAGAAAATAAATAAAAGAAAAGATAAAACAGAAAAGAGAAAAACTAAACTAACAAAAAACAAAAAAAGAGAAAGACCCCCCCCCCCCCCCCCCCACGCTGGGCCTCAGCCCAGCTGGCCATCCAACCGGGCCGGCCCACCTAACCCCTCCATAACCCCCACCGAGGAAACCCTAGCCCGGTCCACCCCCACTGCTCCCGCACGATCCCCACTCCTCCCCCACGTCTCTCTCCCCCTCGTCTCGATCTAGATCGGAGCCGCGCCCGATCCCGACGCAGGCGCCATCCCCGACCGGCGCCCTCGCCGCCCGGTGACACGCCGCCGCCTAGACCTCGCCGGCCTCCCCGCGGACCGCACGCCTTCCTCGTCCTCCTCCCCGACGCGCATCACCAAGCCTCGCCGCCCCGTTCCCCTGCACCGCAAGTGAGGCCCAGCCTCTCCTCCGCTCTTCCCCTGCTCCGTGCCCGCCCCCGGCCTCCTCTCCCCTGCTTCTGCTCCCGCATCGCCGAACGCGCCGCACCGCGCACGCGCCCCGCCCACGCCTCGGGGCCGCGTTCTGGCCGCGCCCACGCCGCAGCTCGACGTGCTCCGCCTCCCCCCGCTGTGGCCTCGCCTCCTATCGCTCTCGCCCGCGTCCGTGCCTCTGGCCCGTGCTCACCCTACCCTCGCACGCTCGTCAGCTCGCACCTGCCGCGGCCCGCACCGCTGCAGCCTCCCCTGCTGCCTCCGCCGCCCGCCGGCGCCCGCGGACAGCCGCACCCGGCCAACCCCGCGGTGCCCCGCCCGCGCGTGCTCGTCCTCTTGCAGCCTGCCGCTGCCTGTGCCCCGCCTCTGCCTCTGGCCCGCGGGCCATCGACGCGCCGGCGGCAACTCCGGCGCCCACCCCGGGCTCTCCCCTTCCCGCTCACCGCTGGCGCTGTCGCGCCGCGCCCACCGCGCCTTGGTGGCCTCGCCTCGCCTCGCCTCCCCGGTCGGGTTCGGCCCCGCATGGGTGCGCCCGTAACCGCGCCACTGGCGCCCGCACACCCGCAATGGCCCTGGGCCACTGACCGAATGGGCCCAGCCCCAAAATGATTTTTTTAAGGATTAAGAAGATTAATTAAATAATTAACGAATTAATTAAATTAACTTAATTAATTTAACTTAATTAACCAGTGTTAGAATAATCTAATTAGCTAACTAATCTAACTAATCTGTTAGTTAGATAGGCAGTCAATGATGAACGGGTCCCACCTGCCAAGTTTGACCCAGTCAACCTTTGGTCCTGCTGACATCATGCTGATGTCACGCTGACATCATAATTGCAATTTCTAAATTAATTTAATTATGCTAATTTCTAGAAAATGATTTAAAATCTTTAAAAATTAATATAAGATAAACCGTAGCTCGGATGGAAAAACTTTATACATGAAAGTTGCTCAGAACGACGAGACGAATTTGAATACGCAGCCCGTTTATCCGCCACGCATCCCTAGCATAGCGAACACGCAACTTTCCCCCTCCGGTTCGTCTGTCCGAAAACGCGAAACGCCGGGGATAATTTCCCGGATGTTTCCCCCCTTCACCGGTACCACCTCGTACCGCGTTAGGGCACACCTAGCATCACGCTTTATAATGTCATGCATCGTCATGCAATTGTTTGCATTATATTTATTGTTTCTTCCCCCTCTTCTCTCGCTAGACACCGAGACCGACGCCGCTGCTACCCAGTACGACTACATCGACGACCCCTCTCTCTTGCCAGAGCAACCAGGCAAGCCCCCCCTTTGATCACCAGATATCGCCTACTCTTCTCTATACTGCTTGCATTAGAGTAGTGTAGCATGTTACTGCTTTCCGTTATTCCTATCCTGATGCATAGCCTGTCCTTGCTACTACTGTTGTTACCATTACCTGCTATCCTACTGCTTAGTATAGGATGCTAGTGTTCCATCAGTGGCCCTACACTCTTGTCCGTCTGCCATGCTATACTACTGGGCCGTGATCACTTCGGGAGGTGATCACGGGCATATACAATATACTTTACACAGTTACATTACCTGTGATACTGTTCGGAGATGGGGGCTGAAGGGGCAGGTGGCTCCATCCCGGTAGAGGTGGGCCTGGGTTCCCGACGGCCCCCGACGTTTACTTTGAGGCGGAGCGACAGGGCAGGTTCAGACCACCTAGGAGAGAGGTGGGCCTGGCCCTGGTCGGCGTTCGCGGATACTTAACACATTTAACGAGATCTGGGTATTTGATCTGAGTCTGGCCATTTGGTCTATACGCACTAACCATCTACGTGGGAGTAGTTATGGGTATCCCGGCGTCGTGGTATCAGCCGAAGCCTTCTTGACGTCAGCGACGGAGCGGCGCGCGCTGGATTGGACTGGAACGCCACTAGGCTAGGTCTGCTTCCGGCCGCCCACGCAACGTGCAGGTGTGCTAAGGGCGATGGGCCCAGACCCCTGGGCGCTTAGGGTTAGACCGGCATGCTGACCTCTCTTGTTGGTCTAGGTGGGGCTGGCGACGTGTTGATCTTCCGAGGCCGGGCATGACCCAGGAAAGTGTGTCGGCCAAATGGGATCGAGCGTGTTGGGTATGTGGTGCACCCCTGCAGGGAAGTTAATCTATTCGAATAGCCGTGATCTTCGGTAACAGGACGACTTGGAGTTGTACCTTGACCTTATGACAACTAGAACCGGATACTTAATAAAACACACCCTTCCAAGTGCCAGATACAACCGGTGATCGCTCTCTCACAGGGCGACGAGGGGAGGATCATCGGTTAGGATTATGCTATGCGATGCTACTTGGAGGACTTCAGTCTATTCTCTTCTGCATGCTGCAAGACGGAGGCTGCCAGAAGCGTAGTCTTCGAAAGGACTAGCTATCCCCCTCTTATTCCGGCTTTCTGCAGTCAGACCACATATAATAGCCTTATTCCATTTGATACCAATGCATACATGTAGTGGTAGCTCCTTGCTTTGCCGAGTACTTTGGATGAGTACTCACGGTTGCTTCCTCCTTCTTTTCCCTCTATCCCTTCTACCTGGTTGTCGCAACCAGATGTTGGAGCCCAGGAGCCAGACGCCACCTCCGACGACGACTCTACTACACCGGAGGTGCCTACTACTACGTGATGCCTGCTGACGACGACCAGGAGTAGTTAGGAGGATCCCAGGCAGGAAGGCCCTGCGCCTCTTTCGATCTGTATCCCAGTTTGTGCTAGCCTTCTTAAGGCAAACTTGTTTAACTTATGTCTGTACTCAGATATTGTTGCTTCCGCTGACTCGTCTATGATCCAGCTCTTGTATTCGAGCCCTCGAGGCCCCTGGCTTGTAATATGATGCTTGTATGACTTATTTTATTTGTAGAGTTGTGTTGTGATATCTTCCCGTGAGTCCCTGATCTTGATCGTACACGTTTGCGTGTATGATTAGTGTACGATTAAATCGGGGGCGTCACATTAACTTTCCTTTATCCGAGACTATGTCCTCTACTTCTCCTTGTAAAATGTCAGGTTTCACTTATAATGAAAGATCTATTGCCAATGCTTGAATTCTCATTTTCCATCAATTCAAATATTTAATCTTTTTTCATGAAATTACAAATTTAATACAAATTGGCCAGCAAAATTAATAATATGAATTACAACTTTCTTTCTACATGCAACGATAATTGTGACGTAAATGCAACTTTCTTTCTACGTGAAACGATAATTGTGACGTAAATGCATGTTGTCACCAATGTTGGGTCCCACATGTAAGTAGCCACGTCAGCACCTTCTGGGCCCATATGTCAGCAGCTTTGACCGTTCAAAACTGAGGCCCGAATTATTACTGGCGGGACCATCGGCGATAGAACCCACGGCAGACCAACATGGAAGGAGCCACGTTAGCAAGTGCTGGCCCCACCTGTTAGAATATTTAACCGGTCAAACATGTGGACCGATCACCGGTGACGAGATTATTGTCGCTAAAAAAAGATCTTAGGCGACAGATTGGGCTATCATAGGTGACATTCTGGGCCGTCACCGAACAGCCATTGGTGCCATTTTTTGGTTCATCACCTAAAATGCGATCTTGCATGACGGAAAAAGTGGTACCATCAAAATTTTATTATTTATGATGGCGCTACGGTGATGGTGGGGTGATGGTCGGAAAACGTCACCGGCGTATTTTCCATGACGAAAAACGATTACACGTGACACAAGTGAAGCGTCGCAAAATAGAAAAAAATTTGTAGTGATATTTTTTACTAGAGGACTTAGAATTTACTTTTACCTCTAGTAATCATGTGAAATAAGTGCCTGAAACCTCCGGACACTTATTTCTTTGCAATATTGAACAATGTGTAATTCAATTTTCAGTTAAGCACCTAAGTACGAGCTTCGCGGTTTCATTCTAGATCACATTGTTCTCGTCGTGCTCAAGCAAAGAATCAACACTATCGTTGTTGCCTACAACATCCGACACATTTTTCCCATGAACCCCGCTGAAAAAGGGTACATCCTTCTTGTTGTTTCCACCAAATGTTGAAAACTGCCAACTCAGGACATTTGCAAACCCTGGCTAAGTGTCATGACCTAACACATAGCAATACATATCATACAAACGTAGAACATGCAAGTATGTGTTGGTACAACATGGCATCACAACATAACTCTACGACTCAAAGTATTTATTAAAGAGGCCTCAAAGAACCACACATAGCATGATATTACAAACATGGGTCTCATGACCCAACATACAAAGTCATACAAGCAACAAGCGGAAGCAATACCTGTCTGAGTACAGACAACTGAAAAGAGAGAAGGCTAGAAAGCCTGTCTATCTACAAGACCCTCCATAGGAACCAGACCTTTGTCTGGGATTCCCAAACTACTCATCGAAGCCCACGTGGAACTACTAGTGAGACTGAAGTCTCCTCTGCAAAAACATAAATTAAGAAAATGTGAGTACAAATGTACTCAGCAAGACTTACATCAGAACCATCTACTTATGCATTAGGTATCCATGAAGGGGGTTGTGGGGTTTAACTGCAGCAAGCTAGCTTTGACTCAATGACTATCATGTAGTACGATTACTAGTATTTTCTTTGGGGTGAGAGAGCGCACACGAGTCCACATATTCACCATATCAATACACCGCTATGGATCCACTCCCGTCTCCCTACGAGAAGGCCATCCATAGCACTCACACTTATCTTGCGCACTTTATAGTATCCACTTCAAATTATCTATGAACAATCTAAGCTTTCCAAATAGTCCATATTTGAGGACGCGACTATTCGAATAGATCATTAACCCTTCAGGGGTGTACTTCTTCACACACGCTCTCACCACTTACCATCTTGTACATGTCATGTATCTTGGCAACCTTCAAGCAGAGACCTGGCGAGGGTGTCGACCACGACCTGACTAACCACACAAGACTGTAGTCCAAGTTTATCGCATATTTGAGGTTGTATCCACAATGGAAGTTCGGTTGAGGTTCTATCACGGCCCCAAACGATGAGGGCGGGGTTCCCAAGAGCACCATTCGGGTGTCATCCTGGTACACCATGCCTCAGTGTCTCTACTGCATGATAGCCCACCCCTAGGGTCAGCGCTACGCACGGCCCCCAACACATATCCTGGAAATACCAGAAACTAGTTGCAACTCCTGGAAATAGATCAAGGCGATTAATAAGTCATGAGGGTCAATTAAGTATCCCAATGCGTGGTAGTAACTGTCTTGGATCACAAACACGAAACTCGGTTCCTGAGGACGGTTCCAATGAGACAACCCACCATGTACTCCTACATGGCTTCTCATCGCTACCTTTACCAAATCGTGTTCACACACTTGGCTCTCAATAGTAGGACATGTTCACCACCATTCCAATGCACCCCACATGAATCAGACCTGACACAACCCTAAGCATAGCAGGCATAACAAGCAACCATGAATGAGTAGGCACCTCATGGCTCAAACAACTCCTACTCATGCTAGTGGGTTTTACTAATTACTATGGCAAAGACAGGTCATGCAAAGGAATGGGTACAACTACCACAACATGTAACAGCTGAATCGTTGTTGTCCTAGTGCAGTAAAAGAGAGCAAGAGCGAGAGAGTGGGATTGTATCAGAATGCTCAAAGGGGGTTTGCTTGCCTGGCACTTCTGAAGATAGTATAACTCTTCATCGGTGTCAACAGTCACAACGTCAGAATTGTCTTCTACCGAGGGGGAACAAACACCGGCAAACAAGAGGGAACACAATCAATGAAATTCAAAAATATGATGCATGATCATGACATGGCAAAATGCTATGATTTGGGCTAGTGCAACTAGCAACAAATAAATTGAATTTGATTTAAACACAAGATTCAAATTCAAACTCCATATAAGACATTTCAAATGCCATTTATTGAAATTGTCATATACAGCAGTTTAAGTAGTTCAAACATGCATGAAAATGGCAAAAATGGATTCTTCGTATTTTTCTGATTATTTTTCATATAAAAATTATTTCATTTGGAGTTACGATTGAATTTCTATGATTTTTAGAAGTTTTGACAAATTTCTGGAATTTCCAAATCATTTTGGAATTAGAAATAATCCAGAAAAGGGCTTACTACATCAGCACTGCGTCATCACTAGGTCAGCGGTCAACCAAGTTGACCGGGGTCAAACCTGACCAGTGGGGCCCACCCGTCACTTAAAAGTGTAATTAGCATTAAGATTAACCCTAAATGAAAATTAGCCATGGGCAGAGCCCACATATCATTGACTCAGGGCAGCCTGATGGTGGTCAAAACAAGTTAAATCGGTCGGCGGTTAGCCGCCGGCGAGGTCAGCGATGGCAGGTCGTGTCGGAAATCCACCATAGGGCTCCATTCGACGCGCGATTGGGTGCTCTGGAGTGCTGGAGTTGCGGCGCGTCCAATGGTGGCCTTGCCCAGAGCTGGGGTGGCTGATACTGTTGGAAATATGCCCTAGAGGCAATAATAAAAGGATTATTATTATATTTCCTTGTTCATGATAATTGTTTTTTATTCATGCTATAATTGTGTTATCCGGAAATCGTAATACATGTGTGAATACATAGACACCAACATGTCCCTAGTAAGCCTCTAGTTGAGTAGCTCGTTGATCAACAGATAGTCATGGTTTCCTGACTATGGGCATTGGATGTCATTGATAACGAGATCACATCATTAGGAGAATGATGTGATGGACAAGACCCAATCCTAAACATAGCACAAGATCGTATAGTTCGTTTGCTAGAGTTTTTCCAATGTCAAGTATCTTTTCCTTAGACCATGAGATCGTGTAACTCCCAGATACCGTAGGAGTGCTTTGGGTGTACCAAACGTCACAACGTAACTGGGTGACTATAAAGGTATACTACGGGTATCTCCGAAAGTGTCTGTTGGGTTGACACGGATCAAGACTGGGATTTGTCACTCCGTATGACGGAGAGGTATCTCTGGGCCCACTCGGTAATGCATCATCATAATGAGCTCAAAGTGACCAAGTGTCTGGTCACGGAATCATACATTACGGTACGAGTAAAGTGACTTGCCGGTAACGAGATTGAACGAGGTATTGGGATACCGACGATCGAATCTCGGGCAAGTAACGTACCGATTGACAAAGGGAATTGTATACAGGGTTGCTTGAATCCTCGACATCGTGGTTCATCTGATGAGATCATCGAGGAGCATGTGGGAGCCAACATGGGTATCCAGATCCCGCTGTTGGTTATTGACCGGAGAGCCATCTCGGTCATGTCTACATGTCTCCCGAACCCGTAGGGTCTACACACTTAAGGTTCGGTGACGCTAGGGTTGTAGAGATATGAATATGCAGTAACCCGAAAGTTGTTCGGAGTCCCGGATGAGATCCCGGACGTCACGAGGAGTTCCGAAATGGTCCGGAGGTGAAGAATTATATATAGGAAGTGCAGTTTCGGCCATCGGGAGAGTTTCGGGGGTCATCGGTATTGTACCGGGACCACCGGATGGGTCCCGGGGGTCCACCGGGTGGGACCACCCATCCCGGAGGTCCCCATGGGCTGAAGTGGGGAGGGGAACCAGCCCATAGATTGCTGGTGCGCCCCCCTTGGCCCACCCCCTGCGCCTAGGGTTGGAAACCCTAGGGTGGGGGCGCCCCACTTGCCTTGGGGGCCACTCCACCCTTGGCCGCCCCCCCCCCTAGGAGATCCCATCTCCTAGGGCCGGCGCCCCCCCTTGGGGAGCCTATATAAAGGGGGGAGGGAGGGGCAGCCGCACCCTTGACTCTTGGCGCCTCCCTCTCCCCTGCTACACCTCTCCCTCTCGCAGAAGAACGGCGAAGCCCTGCTGCGGTGACTGCTGCATCCACCACCACGCCGTCGTGCTACTGGATCTTCATCAACCTCTCCTTTCCCCTTGCTGGATCAAGGAGGAGACGTCACGCTGACCGTACGTGTGTTGAATGCGGAGGTGCCGTCCGTTCGGCGCTAGGATCTCCGGTGATTTGGATCACATCGAGTACGGCTTCCTCATCCCCGTTCTTTGAACGCTTCCGCTCGCGATCTACAAAGGTATGTAGATGCATCCGATCACTCGTTGCTAGATGAACTCATAGATGGATCTTGGTGAAAACATAGGAAAATTTTTTGTTTTCTGCAACGTTCCCCAACAGATACGTCTCCAACGTATCTAATTTTCCAAACACTTTTGCCCTTGTTTTGGACTCTAACTTGCATGATTTGAATGGAACTAACCCGGACTAACGCTGTTTTCAGCAGAATTGCCATGGTGTTATTTTTGTGCAGAAATAAAAGTACTCGGAATGACCTGAAAATCAACGGAGAATATTTTTGGAATATATAAAAAATACTGGCGAAAGAATCAAGGCCAGGGGCCCACACCCTGTCCACGAGGGTGGGGGCGCGCCTACCCCCCCCCCCCCCCCCCCCCCCCCCCCCGGTGCGCCCCCTGCCTCGTGGGCCCCCTGGTGCTCCACCGACCTCAACTCCAACTTTATATATTCACGTTCGGGGAGAAAAATCAGAGAGAAGGATTCATCGCGTTTTACGATATGGAGCCACTGTCAAGCCCTAATCTCTCTCGGGAGGGCTGATCTGGAGTCTGTTCGGGGCTCCGGAGAGGGGAATCTGTCGCCATCGTCATCATCAACCTTCCTCCATCACCAATTTCATGATGCTCACCGCCGTGCATGAGTAATTCCATCATAGGCTTGCTGGACGATGATGGGTTGGATGAGATTTATCATGTAATCGAGTTAGTTTTGTTAGGGTTTGATCCCTAGTATCCATTATGTTTTGAGAATTGTATTGCTATGACTTTGCTATGCTTAATGCTTGTCACTAGGGCCTGACTGCCATGATTTCATATCTGAACCTATTATGTTTTCATGAATATATGTGAGTTCTTGATCCTATCTTGCAAGTCTATAGTCACCTATTATGTGTTATGATCCGTTAACCCCGAAGTGACAATAATCGGGATACATACCGGTGATGACCGTAGTTTGAGGAGTTCATGTATTCACTAAGTGTTAATGCTTTGGTCTGGTACTCTATTAAAAGGAGGCCTTAATATCCCTTAGTTTCCAATAGGACCCCGCTGCCACGGGAGGGTAGGACAAAATATGGCATGCAAGTTCTTTTCCATAAGCACGTATGACAATATTCGGAATACATGCCTACATTACGTGGATGAACTGGAGCTAGTTCTGTGTCACCCTATGTTATAACTATTGCATGAGGAATCGCATCTGACATAATTATCCATCACTGATCCAATGCCTACGAGCTTTTCACATATTGATCTTTGCTTAGTTACTTTTCCGTTGCCACTGTTACGCTTGCTACAAAACTGCTATCGTTACTTTTGCCACCGTTACCGCTACTATCATATTACCTTGCTACTAAATACTTTGCTGCAGATATTAAGTTTTCCAGGTGTGGTTGAATTGACAACTCAGCTGCTAATACTTGAGAATATTCTTTGGCTCCCCTTGTGTCGAATCAACAAATTTGGGTTGAATACTCTACCCTCGAAAACTATTGTGATCCCCTATACTTGTGGGTTATCAAGACTATTTTCTGGCGCCATTGCCGGGGAGCATAGCTCTATTCTTTGAGTCACTTGGGATTTATATCTGTTGATCACTATGAAGAACTTGAAAGATGAAAGAACCAAGATTTTTTCCCTCAACTACGAGGAGAGGTAAGGAACTGCCATCTAGCTCTGCACTTGATTCACCTTCTGTTTTGAGTAAACTTGCGACACCTACACCTGCTATTCATTCTGATATGTCGCATGTTATTGATGATGCCACTTCTACTTTGCATGATACTTATGACGAAACTACTTCTATGCTTGATAATACTATGCCACTAGGTGAATTTCTTGATGAACAACTTGCCAGGGTTAGAGAGAATGAAATTATTGAAACTGATAATATTGATGAAAGTGATGATGAAGATTCTCCCCCTAGATATGAATTGCCTGTTATGCCTGAGGGTTATGTTATGGATGAAGAAACTGCTAGAGACTTTTTAGCTTGCAACGATAGATATGATCTTAAGAAATTATTAGCTAAGCTCAAAGAAAAATCTTTGAATGCTAGAATGAAATATGACCCTGCTTTTGCTACTTCACCTATCTGTATTTCTGATAAGGATTATGATTTCTCTGTAGATCCTAAGATAATTACTTTGGTTGAATCTGATCCTTTCTATGGCTATGAATCTGAAACTGTTGTGGCACATCTTACTAAATTAAATGATATAGCCACCCTATTCACTAATGATGAGAAAACTTACTACTATTATATCCTTAAGTTATTTCCGTTCTCATTAAAGGGTGATGCTAAAACATGGTTTAATTCTCTTGATCTTGGTTGTGTGCGTAGTCCCCAGGATATGATTTATTACTTCTCTGCTAAATATTTCCCCGCTCATAAGAAACAAGCTGCCTTAAGAGAAATATATAATTTTGTGCAAATTGAATAAGAGAGTCTCCCACAAGCTTGGGGAGGCTTCTCCAATTACTTAATGCTTTTCCTGATCATCCTCTCAAGAAAAATGAAATACTTGATATCTTTTATAATGGACTAACTGATGCTTCCAGAGACCACCTGGATAGTTGTGCTGGTTGTGTTTTTAGGGAAAGAACTATTGATCAAGCTGAATTGCTATTGAATAATATGTTGAGTAATGAAAATGATTGGACACTTCCTGAACCAACTCCTAAGCCAACTCCGAAGAAAAGGGGTATTCTATTTCTTAGTCCTGAAGATATGCAAGAGGCAAAGAAATCTATGAAAGAAAAAGGTATTAAAGCTGAAGATGTTAAGAATTTACCACCTATTGAAGAAATACATGGTCTTGATAACCCGACACAGGTAGTAAAGGTAAATTCTCTCTATAGATTTGATGAAGGTGATATTCCTTGTAATAAGTCTGCTAGCCAATGCTTAGATGATTTTGATAATTTTATTGTTAAACAAGAAAACTTCAATGATTATGTTGGTAGACAACTGAAACATAATGCTTATATGATTGAACACTTGAGTGATTATATGGCTAGAGTTAAAGGTGAACTTAAACTTATTAGTAAACATGCTTCTATGGTTACCACTCAAGTAGAGCAAGTACTTAAGGCTCAGAATGATTTTCTCAATGAATTAAATAATAAGAAAAATGATAATGTTGTTAGAGTTATGACTAGAGGGGGTAAAATGACTCGGGAACCTTTGTATCCTGAGAGCCACCCTAAGAGAATTGAGCAAGATTCTCAGAGAACTAATGTTGATGCACCTAGTTCTTCTAAAAGGAAGGAAAATAAAAATGGTAGGACTTTGCATGCTTCTAGTGAACCTGTTGTTGACACACCTGAGAATTCCAATGATATTTCTATTACTGATGCTGAAACACAATCTGGTAATGAACATGAACCTAGTGATAATGTTAATGATGATGTTCATGTTGATGCTCAACCTAGCAATAACAATGATGTAGAGATTGAACCTGTTGTTGATCTTGATAACCCACAATCAAAGAATTAACGTTATGATAAGATAGACTTTGTTGCTAGGAAGCACGGTAAAGAAAGAGAACCCTGGGTTCAGAAACCCATGCCCTTTCCTCCTAAACCATCCAAGAAAAAGGATGACGAGGATTTTGAGCGCTTTGCTTAAATGATTAGACCTATCTTTTTGCGTATGCGTTTGACTGATATGCTTAAAATGAATCCTTATGCTAAGTACATGAAAGATATTGTTACAAATAAAAGAAAGATACCGGAAGCTGAAATTTCCACCATGCTTGCTAATTATACTTTTAAAGGTGGAATACCAAAGAAACTAGGAGATCCCGGAGTACCAACTATACCATGCTCCATTAAAAGAAACTATGTTAAAACTACTTTATGTGATCTTGGAGCCGGTGTTAGTGTTATGCCCCTCTCTTTATATCGTAGACTTGATTTGAATAAGTTGACACCTACTGAAATATCTTTGCAAATGGCTCATAAATCAACTGCTATACCTGTTGGTATTTGTGAGGATGTGCCTATTGTGGTTGCAAACGTTACTATTTTAAAGGACTTTGTTATTCTTGATATTCCCGAGGACGATAGTATGTCCATTATTCTTGGAAGACCCTTTTTGAATACTGCAGGGGCTGTTATTGATTGCAACAAAGGCAATGTCACTTTTCATGTTAATGGTAATGAGCATACGGTACACTTTCCGAGGAAACAACCTCAAGTCCACAGTATCAATTCTATTGGAAAAATTCCAACAATTACTATTGGAGGTTTTGAATTTCCTCTTCCTAGTGTCAAGAAGAAATATGATATTCTTATTGTTGGGGATGTGCATATCCCCGTTGAGGTAACCTAGTGTTATTCGAAAATTCTCTGGTTTCATGTTATTCGGTAAGAGTTTGTTAACAAGACTTGATCAACCTTGTTAGTGGATTCCTTTTGATGAGCATGAGATGGATGAAGTTAGAAAGCACAACTCTCTGTACCCTCATTTTACTTTCTGTTATTTAGATTAAATAAAGAAAAATTAGTATTTTCTGTCTGTTTTCTAAATTATCCTTGCCATAAAAAATACCCTGAAAATAAAAGTTCTCCAGATGTCCTAAAAATTTAATATGTTTTTTCTAGAATATTTAAGAATATTTGGCACTGAGAACACACTAGGGGGACCCACCATGTGCCAACGAGGGTGGAGGGCGTGCCCGCAGCCTCGTGGACCCCACGTGGCCCCCTCCACTTATTCTTGCACCCACACACTTCGTCTTCCTCCAGAAAAAATCATCCACCAGCTCAAACCCGAGTTCTACCTCATCTTGCTGCCATTTTCGATCTCCTTGCTCAAAGTTCCATTCACAAAACTGCTTTGGGGGATTGTTCTTCGGTATGTGACTCCTCCAATGGTCCAATTAGCTTTTGTTCTAGTGCTTTATTTATTGCAAATTTTTGCTGCTTAGGTGACCCTGTTCTTGAGCTTGCATGTCAAATTTATGTGGTAAAAAGTAGTTTTAATGCATGATATGGCCTCTAGGCACTTGTAGGAGTAGTTGCTATCAATTTTGTTGAGTTTGGTTCAGTTTTACTTTGAGTTACTAAAAATTTCAGAAACTTTTCAGAGGAAGAAATATGTTTAGGAAAATGTACCAAGGTGATTCCTCAAAGAAGCAAGGACCCAGGCTCGCGATACATGAGCCGGACTATGAACTACCAAGAGAAGCTCAAGTGCGGCCTTGTGAATGGCCGTCAGAAGATTTTATGGTCCAAGCAGGAATTAAGGAAGAATTTGATGCGTATGTGTGTCATGCTGAACTTGAGGGCTTCGTGTCAGATGAGTGCCCTCAATATTATCACCTAACTGATTCCTTTGTGAGAAGGTTTAAATTTACATCATCACGCAATTCTCACACTGTCCTATTTGATCTCTATGATAAATCTTATACCATGGACTTAGAAGATTTTAATACTGCTTGTAAACTCCCGCGGTGGGGTAGTGTTAGTGAACCTCGCAAATCTGAATTTAAAGAATTTGCTAGTATCACTGTGGGGGAATCTAGAGAAATAACACAAGCTACCATAGGGAGCATTCATTTTCCTGTCATACGTTATTTTGCTCTCTTTATAGGTAGATGCATTAATGGTAAGGATGAGGCATGTCACATGTGCGTTCCAGATCTTAGTGTCCTCAAGAGTGCTGTATTAGGTGATAAACAATACAACTTGGGGGCCATTGTTGCACGTAGGTTGCATCATAACAGTATTATTGGAGATTTGTTCGGTGGAATTTATGCAACCCGTTTAGATAATTTTCTTGAGATACCCATACATGAGAATGATATTGAATTGCCTCCTGCTTATCTAGATTATAATGCTATGGTTCGTCATCAGTTTGTTGAGAGTAACGATCAGTTCCTCCAATACCGACTAATCTTTGACAGGCGTCGCACTGTCCATGTTGCTCTCCCTGCTCCTACTTTCTTTGACTTTTAGACAAAATGGAGATATGTTATAACCAGGGAGGAGGCGAACGAGTACAAGAGGAGGACGGAGGCAGCTCGCCTCCAAGATGCATCTCGTCAAGCAGTAGTTGTTGCATCTCAGTACGACCCCAGCTACAACTTTAGATTTCCACCAGGCTAGCCGTGGCCATAGACCAGCATAGGCCAAAAGCCTAAGCTTGGGGGAGTACGTATTTCTCACCGACATTACATTCATGTTCACACACTCATGCCAGTTGTCGGTGCTCATACTTTTTCATTGTATCATCCATGCTAGTTTATTTTCTGTTTTAAGCTTTCTTCTTTTGTGTTTGAAAAAACTTAAGAAAAACAAAAAAATTGTTGTAGCTTTTAGCTAGTTTACTTTCCATGCTTGTAGTAGTAGTAATAAAAAGGAAATCCAAAAAGATTCCTTGTTCTTCTTTTGCTTGTTGGGAGCTTTCCCGTGTAAATAGTTTTATTTATTTTCTTTGGGGGTCGAGAGGAGAACACCTTGATGAAAATGTTGAGTGGCTCTCATATGCATTATTGTTGATCTAACAAAGAGCCCATATTACCTTGTATTCTCCCTTGAGTTGAATGCTTGCAGATTCCAGCTTCGTTCAATGCACGTGCACTAGTATTATTATCCACACCGTTCGGTTGTGCAAGTGAAAGGCAATAATGACGATATATGATGAACTGATTGAGATGAGGAAAGCTGGTATGAACTCGACCTCTCTTGTTTTTGTAAATATGATTAGTTCATCATTCCTGATTTAGCCTATTATGAATGATACATGTTTGCAATGACAATTAGAGATTATAGTTGCTCATGCCATGCTTAATTTGCTAGGAGTTTATAATGGTTTACCTTGCATACCAACATGCTATTAAAATGGTTGTGATGTGGTATGATAGGGTGGTATCCTCCTTTGAACGATTTGAGTGGCTTGACTTGGCACATGTTCACGCATGTAGTTGAAACAAAATCAACATAGCCTCCACGATATTTATGTTCATGGTGAATTATATCCTACTCATGCTTGCATTCAGTGGTGATTAATTTTAATGCATTTCATGACTGTTGTCGCTCTCTAGTTGGTCACTTCCCAGTCCCTTTCTAGCCATCACTTGTACTAAGTGGGAATACTTCTTGTGCATCCAATCCCATAAACCCCAAAAGTTATTCCATGTGAGTCCACCATACCTTCCTATATGCGGTATCTACCTTCCGTTCCAAGTAAATTTGTATGTGCCAAACTCTAAACCTTCAAATGAAATTCTGTTTTGTATGCTCGAATAGCTCATGTATCAACTAGGGTTGTCTGTATCTTCCATGCTAGGAGGGTTATTCTCAAGAGGAGTGGACTCTGCTCCTCACTCATGAGAAAATGGCTGGTCACCGGGATGCCCAGTCCCATGCTCAAATCAAATCAAAACAATTGCAAACAAAACTCCCCTAGGATTGTTGTTAGTTGGAGGCACCCGTTGTTTCAGGCAAGCCATGGATTGATGCTTGTTGGTGGTGGGGGAGTATAAACTTTACCATTCTGCTTGGGAACCGCCTATAATGTGTGTAGCTTGGAAGATATCGAGATCTCTCGGTTGTTATGTTGACAATGGAAGTATACCGCTCAAAATATTATTCATCTCTATTTCAAAACCGAGCTCTGGCACCTCTACAAATCCCTGCTTCCCTCTACGAAGGGCTTATCTATTTACTTTTATGTTGAGTCATCATCCTCTTATTAAAAAGCACCAGTTGGAGAGCACCGCTGTCATTTGCATGCATTATTATTTGTTTACATTGAGTATGACTGTGACTGGATCTCTTTTACCATGAATTACAATTTCCAGTCAGCCCTTGATCTTCAGGGGTGCTCTACATTTATTTTTTGCGGTCTCAGAAACGGCTAGCGAGATAGCATCTTGTTATATCATATTATGATTGTTTTAAGAAAGTGTTGTCATCCGAGATTTACTATTATTGCTCGCTAGTTGATTATGTCACTAATATGAGTAAACATGAGACCTAAATGTTATTGTGAATATGGTTAGTTCATAATCTTTGCTGAAAACTTGAATGCTGGCTTTACATATTTACAACAAGAAGAGCAAACAGAGTTTGTATAAGTTTTTCTTTATCACTTTTAGTTTATCAACTGAATTGCTTGAGGACAAGCAAAGGTTTAAGCTTAGGGGAGTTGATACGTCTCCAATGTATCTACTTTTCCAAACACTTTTGCCCTTGTTTTGGACTCTAACTTGCATGATTTGAATGGAACTAACCCGGACTGACGCTGTTTTCAGCAGAATTGCCATGGTGAAATTTTTGTGCAGAAATAAAAGTTCTCGGAATGACCTGAAAATCAATGGAGAATATTTTTGGAATATAAAAAAATAACTGGTGAAAGAATCAAGGCCAGGGGCCACACCCTGTCCGCGAGGGTGGGGGCTCGCCTACCCCCTGGGCGTGCCCCTGCCTCGTGGGCCCCCTGGTGCTCCACTGACCTCAACTCCAACTCTATATATTCACATTTAGGGAGAGAAAAAATCAGAGAGAAGGATTCATTGCGTTTTATGATACGGAGCCGCCGCCAAGCCCTAATCTCTCTCGGGAGGGCTGATTTGGAGTCCGTTCGGGGCTCCGGGGAGGGGAATCCGTCGCAATCGTCATCATCAACCTTCCTCCATCACCAATTTGATGATGCTCACCGTCATGCGTCAGTAATTCCAACGTAGGCTTGCTGGACGGTGATGGGTTGGATGAGATTTATCATGTAATCGAGTTAGTTTTGTTAGGGTTTGATCCCTAGTATCCATTATGTTCTGAGATTGATGTTGCTATGACTTTGCTATGCTTAATGCTTGTCACTAGGGACCGAGTGCCATGATTTCATATCTGAACCTATTATGTTTTCATGAATATATGTGAGTTCTTGATCCTATCTTGCAAGTCTATAGTCACCTATTATGTGTTATGATCCGTTAACCCTGAAGTGAAAATAATCGGGATACTTGCCGGTGATGACCGTAGTTTGAGGAGTTCATGTATTCACTAAGTGTTAATGCTTTCACTAGAAAAAAAAGACACATCCGTGACATTTTGGGCCGAACGAAAAAAATTCTGTCATACATATGACACTTCTATGACGATAATTGTGACAAAACCCGGTATCATCATAGATGTGGTGGGCTCCTACTTCTATGACAAAAAATCATGACAGAAAATGGGCTTTTCGTCCTGGGCGGGCCGGAGACGCAGCTGCATGACATTCTTTGGGTCGTCCATGACAGAAAAAACCGTGGTAGAAGCGAGCGCGAGGAAAATTTCGGGGAGTTCCCGGTTACGGTGGGAGGTCGGGGGCCGAGCGATGCGCGTTTCTCTCGTACACGTACGCGCGTGTGTGCGAGGCGTTGGCTCTAACTAAACCCAAGCAATTGCATTGCAGGCTACGCGTTACTGAACCCGAGCGATCGATCGATGGCTGTTAACTGAACCCGATCGAGCGATTCCTTCGCTACTGCTGCTAACTGAAGCCGATCGATGCTGCCTCTGGATGAACAGTGAGCGTTGCGGGGGGGTTTGGATGAACAGTTCCCGGTGGGGGTGGATGAACAAGACCCCGTGGTGTTGCCTCTGGATGAACAGGACCCCGATCGATCGAGCCAGTTGGGGCTGGATGAACAGGACCCCGTGGAGGGATGGATGAATAGGACCACCCCGTGGAGGGCAGGATGAACAGTAGACAATGGAGGGCAGGATGAACAGTAGCCCGTGGAGGGTGGTTGAATAGGAGCCCGTGGGGAGGGCTGGTTGAACAGTAGCCGGTGGAGTAGCGTGCGGTGGAGGCTGGATGAACAGGAGCCCGTGGATGAACAGTTGCAGGTGGAGGCTGGAGGAGGTCGAGGGTGGATGAACAGTAGCTCGTGGAGGCTAGAGGGGGTCGACGGTGGAGATGAACAGTATCCCGTAGAGTCCCGTTTTGCGGTACGCCACACCCCTCCCGATGAACAGGACCCCCGTTTCGACCGTAGCGCTCCAACACAAGTCCATTTCGTCCATTTTGTGGTACGCCACACCCCTCCCGATCAACAGGACCCCCGTTTTGACCGTAGGAGGTCCGTTTCCTCCATTTTGCGGTACGCCAGACCCCTCCCGATGAACAGGATCCCGTTTCAAACATGGCTGGTCGAACACAAGGCCGTTTCCTCCATTTTGCGGTACGCTAGGCCTCGTTTCCATCGCCTGTTCTGTCCAAGCCCTCCCGATGAACACGACCACGCATTCCGTTCCTACCCAGCCGGTTGGCTCCCACGCGTTCCGTTGCCTCCCGATGAACACGACGCATTCCGTTGCCTCCCCATGAACACGACGCATTCCGTTTCCTCCCCATGAACACGACGACGACGCTGTTTCTCCGTTCCGACCCAGCCATGTCAACGAGCCCTCGCTGTACGTATGCGCGAGTAGGCGTTCGAGACCCCGCCCGTATGTACACATACGTGGCCGTATTTTCTTTCTTGCACCCTGGCCGCCTCTACTATGACACGTGTGCGCCTCTACATCCACCAGTATATATGTACGTACACGTTTGCGACCAGAATGACAACACTACATACGCTTCCACCAGGTGGGTCCCGACTGTCAGGCACTTCCTATCATGCGAAGATGTAGCTGGTGGGTCCCAGCAGTCAGGGGGCGAAATACGGTGGCCCGTCCGGTGGGTCCCCGCTGTCAGGTGGATGAATAATTATTTTGCACGTAATAAGGAGGCACTTCCTTGCTGCGGCCGTGGACCCAACTGTCAGCCTCTCCACGTACAGTCCACGTCTGATGGAAGCCGTTCCTTGACCATGTTGACCACGCCGCGCCGAGAGCACCATGGCGGTGGACGACGGCGAGGCCTAGAAAGGGGACGACGCGGAGCCAGGGAAGACGCGGCAGTGGATGCCCACGCGTAGAGGCGTACGAGGGCACTGGTTTGCTGCGCTGTGAGGCTGCCATCGCCGCAGAGTAACAGGGGGTGTGGGTGAGTAGAGGGATGGCATGGCCAGCGGTGGGAGTAGTAGGGGCGATGAGGCCTCCGCCGTATCGTGGCCGGCCACGGGAGGCGGGAGCACGAGGCACGATCGGCGCTGGTTTGGGCGGCTGGAGCAAGAAGACCAGAGGTTGAAGAAGCACTACGGCCGTTGGATGGACATCGTACGGTCACTGGAGCTAGAATCTGCATATTGACTAAGTTGACAAAGCCCTCCGTCCCCGTCAACTTAGTAGGCCCACAAGTCAGCCTGCCACTATACTGGGTCCCAGCTAACAGGGGGAGTATTCATTTTTTTGTGCGTAATAAGGAGGCACTTCCTTGCGTGCGAAGATATAGCTGGTGGGTCCGAGCTGTCAGCGGCGGTAACGTTTTTTCACGAAATACAGAGGCCCTTTCGGTGGGTCCCTGATGTCAGGTGGAGGAATCATTATTTTGCGCGTAATAAGGAGGCATTTCCTTGTGTGCGGCCGTGGACCCAGCTGTCGGCCTCTCCACGTACAGTCCACTTCAGATGCATGTCGGTCGTTGACCATGTTGACCAGGCCGCGCCGAGAGCACCAGGGCGGTGGACGACGGTGAGGCCTAGGAAGGGAACGACACTGAGGCAGGGAAGACTCGGCAGTTGTTTCCCACGCGGACGGGAGTATGACTGTACGAGGGTTTACTGGTTCGTCTGTCGTCGCTGGAGAATAACAGCAGGTGTGGGTGAGTAGAGGGATGGCTAGGCCGGCGATGGGAGTACGGTGGGGCGGTGAGGCCTGCGCGGCAGCAGAGCCGGCCGCGGGGAGGAGGGAGTAGGTAGTCCCACCGGCGCTTGTTTGAGCGGCTGGAGCAGGAAGAGCTGAGATTGAAGAAGCACGACGGCCGTTGGATGGAGATCCAACAGTCACTGCTTGTGCGTCAACCTTTTTTTTAGGAAAGCCTCAAATCTGTGGAAAACAGCATACATCCCATCTGCCATTATTTCTAATAATTTTCAGCCCATTTGCTAATTCTTAAGGTTTTTTTGGAGCCCATATTCTTTTTATTAGCATTACAGCCCAAATCGTGGCCACGGTTAAAAAATTATACGAAATTTTGCATATTTTGGTGCGGTCCGAACTATTTTTAATCCCAAAATTTCGACTCACATTCAAACTGATTTTAAAAATAAATGTATAATTCTCCACGCATAAAAATTAATGTAATTTAAAATCTTGAAATGAAAAAAAAAAGATATTTCAAACTAATTGCCGGTTTGATGTGTTTTAAAAATGTACAACCCATTTCTCATTACTGATGGGCCATTTTCTCGTCCAGCCGAATGAAAGCTCTCCTCGTCTTGAAAGATTTGCAGCCCAACAGGCCTGACAAAGCGACTTACTTGGCAAATCACAAAAAAACTGGGCTGTGGCCGTGGACCTAGCTGTCAGCCTCTCCACGTACAGTACTCTTCCGATGGAAGTCGTTCCTTGACCACGTCGCGCGGAGAGCACCAGGGCGGTGGACGACGGCGAGGCCTAGGAAGGGGACGATGCGGAGCCGGGGAAGACGCGGCAGTGGAAGCCCGCGTGGAGAGGAGTACGAGGGTTCACTGGTTCGGCTGCGGTGTGAGGCTGCCTCGCTGCAGGGCCTGGCCAGCGGTGGGAATAGTAGGGGGCGGTGAGGCCTCCGCGGCAGCACAGCCGGCCACGGGAGGCAGGAGCATGCAGCACGACCAGCACTGCTTTGGGCGGCTGGAGCAAGAAGACCTCAGGTTGAAGAAGCACTACGGCTGTTGGATGGACATCGTGCGGTCACTGGAGCTAGAATCGTTCATATTGACTAAGTTGACAAAGCCCTCCGTCCCCGTCAACTTTGTTGTCCCACAAGTCATCCTCCCACTATGGTGGGTCCCAGCTAGCAGGGGGTATTCATTTTTTGTGCGTAATAAGGAGGCACTTCCTTGCGTGCGAAGATATAGCTGGTGGGTCCAACATGTCAGCAGGGGGAACGTTTTTTCGCGAAATATAGAGGCCCTTCCGGTGGGTCCCAGCTGTCAGGTGGAGGAATCATTATTTTGCACGTACAGTCCACGGCCAATGGATGTCGTTCGTTGACCAAGTTGACCAGGCTGCGCCAAGAGCACCATGGCGGTGGATGACGGCGAGGACTAGGAAGGGAACGACACAGAGCCGGGGAAGACTCGGCAATGGTTGCCCACGCGGTGGGGAGTACGAGGGTTTACTGGTCCGGCTGCCGTCGCCGGAAAATAACAGGAGGTGTGGGTGAGTAGAGGAATGGCCTAGCCAGCAATGAAGTAGGGTGGGGCAGTGCGGCCTGTGCGGCAGCACAGCCGGCCACGGGAGGCGGGAGCAGGCAGTCCCACCGGAGCTGGTTTGGGTGGCTGGAGCAAAAAGATCAAATATTGAAGAAGCAGCACGGCCGTTGGATTAACATCCAACGGTCACTGCTGCTAGAATCGTTTGTGGACTAAGTTGACAAAGCCAAACTACAGGTCAACCTAGTAGACCCACAAGTCAGCCTCCAAATCTGTCCCAAACAGCATACAGCCCGAAATTTCTAGCCAGATTCAAATTAATTTTAAATCTAAATATACCTTAATTTAAATTCAATGAAATTTTACCCGCACAAAAACAATGAAATTTAAAATATCAAAATCCGAAAGAAAACAGTATTTTGGAACTAATTGTCTGTTTGCTGTATTTTTTCATTTTATAGCCCATTTATTATTACTTATAGCCCATTTTCTGGGCAAAATGCATCCCTCCTCGTCTTGAAAGATTTCCGGCCTAGCAGGGCATAGAAAAGCAAGTAGGCCTATGTTGGTTATTCTGCAAAAAACAAAATAGCTGACTAGCAATTTTCAGAAAGGAAAAAAACAAACTAGGCTGGTCATGTGCTAAACATATGAAATAAAAGCCTGGGCTAGACGGGCCATGGGTCTTGCATAACCCAGTTGATACCCTTCTCCGTCCCGAAAAAACAAAATTACTGCGCGCGCTGATGGGTCCCTACTATCATCCTCACCATGTACAGTCATCTCCTTATTCCTCTCGGTTGTTGACCATGTTGACAACACCAGAGGGCGGCACCGCGGCGAGCGAACCAAGGCGGAGGACGATGGTGAGGCCTCGGACGGGAACGAACAGGAGCCGGGGCAGATCACAGCCAGCCGTGGGAGGCGGGAGCAGGCGGTCCCGCCGATGCTGGTTTGGCTTTGGCGGCTCGAGGAAGAAGAGACTGAAGAAACGCGACAGACGTTGAATGTCAATCCAACGGTCAAGGTTGGCACAATCGTTTGTTGACTAAGCGGACACCAAGTAGCATACTTTTTTATATATAGGAAGAAAACTGCGAGGAAAATGCGTTCATCTGCCGTCCTCCTCACAGGGAACGTTCACCACATAAGTGACTAGCACCCTTGGTTTTCAACCGAGAGGTCTTGGGTTCGAGTCCCAGGAACTCTCAATTTTGTCCTCCTTCCTTCCTCGCAAAAAAAAGGGAAAGAAAATCAAAGACTTGGGAAGGCGTACAGAACAAGCTAGTGTACCAGTAATGAGACGTTGCCGAGTTTTAGAAAAAAGAAAGACGTGCTCCTGTAGCTGGTTCGAATCCAAACCTAGACTATGACTATATATGGTGCTATGCTACTCTGCAAGTAATGAAACTGACATATCCAACGTTCGCTTCTCCTCTTCTCTACTTACTCTGCCTAGCATCAGAAGCTCTGGCCGCAGCAACCATGTCCGCTGGCTGCTCGTCCACCTGCTCTTCAGCATGCAACAACAAGATATGTGCCAAGTCACAACCCGTACCATCGCCTGTGGGTCTCATCACACCCTCGCCGGCATGCGCACCGCAGCCGATTGCTCATCGCAACCCGCTGCCGTTGGTGTGGTGCCACTGCTGCAAATCACGCAGAGTCATCTGTCGCGTCTCAACCACAATCCGCAACCCTGGCCGAGTCTTCTACAAATGCCCAAATCATGGGGTAATAATATGTTTAAGTGTTGTTCTGCTGCTTTCAGTTGCTGATTTTTTTAATAGTTTGGTTGATGATCTACCAATTTGATTCGTGCAGAAAAGGGAAGATTCATGTGATTTGTATTTTTGGGAAGTTGCTGATGTGGGGGAATGCAACTACGCTGATTATTTGGTTAGCCGAGGAATCCCAATACCATCAAGTTGGGGTGTTGGACAAGTAACTGAAGGAACGGCAGAAGAGGAAGATGCAGAGCAGAAGGTTAAAGATGCAGTTCCTCTGATCATGGCCAAGCAACAGCTGCTAAACGGCCTTGACAGCAATGAGGAGATGAAAGAGCTTGTGAAGATAATGGGCAAAATCAATGTGCTCTGTAGGATGATTGTCTCTTTATTTGTAGTGTATGTAGCACTCGTGATGTATTCAGTGGCTATGACATGAGCACTTTGCTGAAACTAGTAATGAATGAAACCTGTGTAGCAGGCTGGGCATAGTGTTGTGAACATCTAATGATTTCTATTAACGGAAATCAGGGGGTATCCCCTTTTGCTCATATAAATAAATAAATAGCAGAGGCCCTGTCGGGTCAGCTTTGTTCTCATTCGAAGACGTCGAGCAAATTGCAGTCCAATAGCAAACTATGTCATCAAATTCAAGTTTCACAGCCAAATATGAGTACAACTAAACAATAATGTCATCATGTTTTAGTTGTCATACAATCACCAAACACAAATCAGCATACATAACAAGTGATGTTCTCACAGCAAAATACTACAACATGTTCATCAGGTTTCAGTTGTCATAGCAAACACAATTTCACATAGTAGATAAAAAACGTCTTCTGACAGGCAAATACGACAAAAGCAATGTAATCATCATCCGCAGCAGTAGCGTCAACATCTTCACCATGTGTATCAGTCTGAATCGTAATTCCCCATGGTGTCATCTTCTTCTTCGTCCTCAACGTCCTCGAACATTGGCTTCTTATTGATCAACTCTTGTATGTCCACAGCACGACAGGCAATCTTTTTGCCGGCATCATTGACGTGATGGTTCTCAAAGATATTAGGAACATCTGTGTTATCTTGTAAATCAGGAGCAGTGTAAGCGTCATCTTGTTGTGCAACTTCATTAAACGAATTCCTCTGCTCAAACCTTTGCAATACTCTCCAGTCATCGCTACGTGCAAATGTGTCTTCCAAGAAATATATCTGTGTTGCTTGATTTGCCAAAATAAAAGGCTCGTTGGTCTGGTACGCCGCCTTGACATTGATGGATTTGAAATAATCATCAGCTCTGGGTTTTGCGATCCTGGAAAACAGGTTATACCAACGACAGCACAACAGAACCACACACCGATGATCCTCAAAACTGGAGATATACTGCAACTGAATAATGTCTGTTATGTTAGCATACATTTCAGTTGTCTCTTTGTCATACGTATTCGTGCTCATGATGGCACTGTTTTGTGTCTTCCTGCCTTCGTCTCGTGCAAGGGTGTTGTAGCGCACATCTCCAAGAACGCAAGATTCATAATGTATTACCCAAGTATCAGGACCCATTGCTAGTGAGTAAAGGGCATCATCAACTGCCTGCCCATCCTCCCGCATCTTCTTAACCTATGGTTAGAAAATAGACAAGCTGATCATCTTATGTACTCAATATATTAAAAAAACTAACAGTGCACTTCAAAAGCTTACATGGTTCTTGAACCATTTCGCAAATCCTGCCATAACCAGTTTGTCAATGTTTCTTGGATTTTGCGGCAGTAACTCCTCTTTGTAGATGCTGCACAACATAGTGATCGCGTCAAACATTTAAATATATAAGAATGTGCTGCAAATTTAGTAGATTACGATGTATAAGTTGCAGTACTGCACTTACTTGATATAAGGTAGTATCTCAGGACAGTTATTCAACACATACCAAACCATTTTGTCCAAATCTTTAGGTTTGTCCTCTTGTCGACTCTTCCCTGTAACTCGAACAGAATAATCGAAAACATTGAGCCCGGGATTGTCTTCACCCACCTCTTTGCTAAGCTGATCAGCTGTTTCAATGTATTTTGAGCAGAATTTCAACGCTTCTATAGCAATGTAGGCCTCTACAATGGAACCCTCGGGTCTAGCTCTGTTCCTAACATAGCCCTTGAAAGTGCCTAGCCGCCTTTCAATAGGGTACATCCAGCCATACTGTACTGGACCTCTAAGTAGTGCCTCATCAGGTAGATGAACAGCCAAGTGCACCATCACATCAAAGAAGGCTGGAGGATATATCTTCTCAAGGTCGCATAGGATAGTTGGTATCTTGTCTCTAAGACGCTCCAAAGCATCTATCCTCATATTCCTACTGCAGAGTTCCCTGAAGAATTTTCCCAACTCTGCAATGGCTCTGTATAAGTCAGGGCGGCCCAATCCTCTAAGGATAACAGGTAAAACCCTTTGAAGTAGGACATGGCAGTCATGAGTTTTCAACCCTTGTACCTTGTTTCCATCTGCACTGACTCTCCTTTCAGGGTTGGAAGCAAATCCATGTGGGAATCTCACACGTGACAGGACCTCGCAGAATTCTTTTCTTTTTACCTTGTCCAAGACGTACACAGCTGGTGCCATATCCCGTGGTTTACCTTCATCTTGCACCTGCAAATCCTTTCTGATACCCAGGTGTGTCAAATCAATCCTAGATTTTAAGGTATCTTTCGTCTTGCCTTCAATATTAAGAAGTGTGTCGATAATGTTGTCACATATATTTTTCTCGATGTGCATCACATCAAGATTATGCCGTAGATCCAAATCTTTCCAATACTCCAAGTCCCACAAAGTGGACCTGCGGGTAAACAATAATCTCTCTTCTACCCTGCCACGCTTCCTTTTCCCGCTACCATTACCAGGATGGTTTCCTAGTGTAATATGCCTGACCTTCTCTAATTCCACTTGCAACTCATTGGCGGTGAGCCTCTTTGGCGCATCATGGTTTTCATGCTTTGCATTGAACACATGTCTTCGGTATTTTCTAGGATGCGGCTTGTCCTTGGCAAGGAAATGGCGGTGTCCAATGTAACAGATCTTGCTAAGTATTGCGTATGACAGCGGATTCCTGTCACAGCGAACACATGCATTGTAACCATGTGTCGTTCGCCCTGACATAGTGCCCAAAGCCGGATAATCATGGATGCACCAAATTATAACAGCACGCAGAAAGAAATCAGCTGGTGGGCTGCTATATAGATCTCGAGTGAGAACACCCTTCCATAGTTGTTGAAGTTCCTCCACAAGAGGCTCCATGAACAAATCAAAATCCTTTCCAGGACTTTTTGGACCTGGGATGAGCAAGGCCATCATGTAGTTTGATTCTTTGGTGCAGACATTTGGAGGCTTGTTGTAAGGGATAACAAGCACTGGCCACATGCTATATGTGGCGCTATGGTGGCCAAATGGGTTAAATCCATCTGAAGCTAAGCCAATTCTAATGTTTCTCGGGTCAGCAACAAACTCTTTGTGTTTATCATTGAAGCTTTTCCACTCACTACCATGAGATGGATGGCTCATTACATTCTGATCTTTGTACTCCTGGTTCCTAGAATGCCACAGTACATCCTCTCTTGTTTCAGCATCATGAAACAACCTCTGCAATCTTGGTGTAATTGGAAAATGTCTCAGAACATTATGAGGAACCCTCTTCACAACATCGCCATCTTTCCATCTTGATGATTTGAATTTCGGGCATTCACTTAAGTTGGCATAATCCTTCCGGAACAGAACACAATTATTCTTACAAACATGGATCATATCATATCCAATTCCAACTGCACGAAGGAAATTCTTCATTTTACTGTAGGTGTGTGGCAGCTCAGATGCATCTGGGAAAGATTCCGAAAAGAAGCCAACATCGCATCGAATGATTTGTTGGTCATCCGCTCAGATGTCTTCACCTGAAGAAAGGTGACCATAGCTGAGAATACTGACAGCTTATTTCTTGGGGTGACAGCAACGTTGCATTGTTCCAACATGCGGGCCCACCGTTTTTCTTCTGCAGGTGAAAGTTCATGGAATGCACGAGCATTTCGTAGCATTGTTTCAATGTTGGTCAAACTCACTGACTCCGCCACCACCACCTCCTCCTCTTCCACCTGAGCATCAGGCAGATCAAGATGGTGATCTGCTGCTTCCACGTAGTCAATAACATTGACGTTCACATCTTCACCATGATGAACCCACCTAGTATATGTGACCGACATCCCATACAAGTATAGATGATTTTGAACAGTTGACTGGGGTCTTGTAACTAAATTCATACAAATGCTACACGGGCAGAGCACATCTGATTTCTGACCACCGTACTCAGCTCTGATAAAGTTCATGAAGTTTTCAACCCACCTAGTATATGTGACCGACATCCCATACAAGTATAGATGATTTTGAACAGTTGACTGGGGTCTTGTAACTAAATTCATACAAATGCTACACGGGCAGAGCACATCTGATTTCTGACCACCGTACTCAGCTCTGATAAAGTTCATGAAGTTTTCAACCCACCTAGTATATGTGACCGACATCCCATACAAGTATAGATGATTTTGAACAGTTGACTGGGGTCTTGTAACTAAATTCATACAAATGCTACACGGGCAGAGCACATCTGATTTCTGACCACCGTACTCAGCTCTGATAAAGTTCATGAAGTTTTCAACCCACCTAGTATATGTGACCGACATCCCATACAAGTATAGATGATTTTGAACAGTTGACTGGGGTCTTGTAACTAAATTCATACAAATGCTACACGGGCAGAGCACATCTGATTTCTGACCACCGTACTCAGCTCTGATAAAGTTCATGAAGTTTTCAACCCCCTTGACATATGCAGCGGAGAATCTTCGAGCAGAAGTTATCCAAGTCATGTCCATCTGTTAGACATACAAATTAGTTCTTCTACTAGATATTACAGGAAAAACATATATGCTTTTTTATGAAGTCCAGAAAAAAATACCCAGGTCGATGTCTAAAGCTATGGCAAGATATTTGGACAAGCAGATCTAAGTAACGAAATATATGTAAAGCTAATTCAGCAAACAGATTTGAGTGCCAAATTATGGCAGGCTGTTTTAGCAGTCAATGAGGCCGAGCACACAGCCATCAAACTATCGAAGGCCATCGCAGCAACAAAGATCGAGTATAAAACGGTGTAGAGCTATTTCAACTAACAGATTGGCTACTAGACCATGGCAATCTACGTCACAATAAATATATGGCAGGATATTTTAGCAACTGATTGGCCTTGGCATGCCATCTCAGCTAAGCAGATTGAGTGCAGAATAGGGCAAGGAAGCTTCTTAAGCAGAGCATATTGACAGTAAACTACTTCGGCAAACAGTGAGATTAACAGCGTCTATCAGCTAACATTCAGCGCTACACCTACATGAACGGGGCCTCAGTCTAGAATGCGCGTACCATGGGAGAAGCTGACCGCCGTGCGTCTCCACACGAACGTCGCCAGCGGTGGCGGCGCTGACCGTCGTGCGCCTCCACAAGAACGTAGCCAAAGGTGGCGGCGCGGCTAGAGGACGGCAGTCTACGAGAGCGTACTGTGGGAGCGAGAGGATCGCCTAACCGCGGCGCCAACGTATCGGTGCGGCGGGGAGGGCAGCTTTGGCGGAGCGAATGGAGTGGAGGGTGACAGGGGGAGGGGGGTTTGGGGAATATTATTGGCTAGTTGGCCGAAGGGCGGTTGAATCGGATTTGGGGGGAATCTTTGGGTGTGGGGGGGAGGATTTTCGCGCGGTGGGCGGGGGGAGTTTGGCGCATGGTCAGTTTCTCCAAGTGCAGTCCCACGTGTCAGTGAAGAGGCAAGCCGAAGCGCGTTCCGTTTGCGTGAGCCGTGTGCAGGACCGAGCGTGTGTGGGGTGCAATGCGACCGCGACGGGAGTGTTGTGAGTGTACCGCATTTTTTCCTTTTAAACTAGGTGCCTCGCCCCCTCAAAAAAATCTATTGCTTCGCGCAATCCATCGATACTACTACTAGTAATCCGGTAATCCCGACTAAAATGGCACGGCCGGGTCTTTTCCCGCGCGATATGCTGGGAGGTTGGCTTAGTTGGGTTTTTTAGGACGAGTAATGCTACACCTACGTAATCCCAGTTACGTAATTAACGTAATGTGAAACGTGTGAGCTGTTGATTGTAGATTGGGGGGAGGGAGGGGCCCACCACCATGAAAATCAGGGGAGGAGAGAGAGAGGCAATTTACGTTAACCCTTTCATAGGTTCCCGTAGATGTAGAAAGATGTGTCCGATCCTGCAATATAGGTCGTCCGATCTATATCTAACGGATAGAAAGGAAACTATGACAATTTACCCGCACTCCTCTCCACATTTGTAGATAAGGCTTTCCCGCGTTCATCCTTTTCTCCCACAAGATCTTGATCTTCCGTGCAACGCACGGGCATCTTGCTAGTACTCCTACAATATGTATATTATTGTGAAAGTTCATATACACCGGCCGAGATTAATGCAAACATGGCAGATTTTCATTACATTTCAAACTTTTATAGGACAAAAAAAATAAAAGAAACCCGACCCTAAACCTATTCTATGGCGGCGACTGACGTCCTCCATCTGTGATCTCCATGTACGGGGGAGGAGTTCAAGACCCATGAAGTGAAGGTGCGGTCTCCGGCAAGGAAAAGTAGAACACGGGAGACGGACCGGCCAGTTGGCACACCATGCCCTGCCGCCTCCCATGCCCTACTCATCCTCGGAGGAGTCCCCGACCTCGGCGGTGCCGGACATTGGACGGCGGCAAGTAGGACGCGTGGCTGACGGTGCTCCCATCGTCGGCCGCCAGCGTGGCCACCGCTTGTGCGGTGACTTGAGCGAGGGCGGCGACCTCGAGCTCCATCCCCGAAGACAAGCTCTCCCACAGAGCATTCGCGCTTGCGGTCATGGTGGATGTGGTTCCAGGTAGGAGGACGACGCGCTATGGTGTGGAGGTTAGCTGGGCGTTGCCGCTTTAAGTAGCGCATTCTGGTGAGGCCAAGCATCCGGGTGCGTCATTAAGTCGCCGGAGTTGGTTCCGCGGGCACCGAGCCTCTTAATGACGACATACGAACGGACGGCATGAATGCGGGCAGCTGGCACCGGCTGTGAACGCACCACGCGACGGCGCGAGGGACGAGGGTTTTGGTGTGCCAGGGTAGTCAGCTGCGGTCGTGGCAACGTTGGAGATGCCCTTTGCTCACATGCGATCCCCGCATGTCATTGAAAAAGCAAGACGACCCGGCATGGTCTTAGGTCCAAAGGATGCAGTTGGCCGCGCTACACCACTCCGCGGACACGTCACAGCGCCCCATGCATCCTCGACGAGCCGGGTATTGGGGTGTGTTTGGATTGTGGCCAAAGTGCACCTTGCCAAAATTTTGGTCATGACCAAAAGATTGGTCTTTGTTTGGATGGTTGCCATTTTATTGGCATGCCAATGAACTCTAGCCAACTCTAGTTCATTTTTCTTGCCAATGTCGGCCAAATCATGGCCAACCAATACCTCAGCCAAAATTTTGGTCATGACCCAAAGATTGGTCTTTGTTTGGATGGTTGCCATTTCTTTGGCATGCCAATGAACTCTAGCCAACTCAAGTTCATTTTTCTTGCCAATGTCGGCCAAATCATGGGCAACCAATACCTCAACCAAAATTTTGGCTACCCAATGCTTTGATGGGGCAACCTTGGGCACAAACCAAACATACCATTGGTCGTGCCACAACACTAACGCCACCCTCGACAAACTGAAACTGACCATGTCTAGCGACGATATGAGCGTGTCGCTCACCGCGGTCGTCGTGTCCAGAGGCGGTGCTGGAGCTGCGCCCCATTGTTGGCCCCAATGACCCACATGAACAGTTGTCGGTTGCGAGGAAGTCATGGGCCAGCTCCTACATTGGACTAGTCTGCGCTACGTCGTCCCGACGGGTGTGCCCCACATGTCTGTTTCCCTGTTTTCCCGGCCATATTCGAGCGTCAGTGCTCCGCGTTGCGCATTAGGCCTTTCACTATGTAGGCCAAGTGAGACAACTTATTGTTTATTTGAGTCATTCAAGTATGATCATGTGGCATTTGCTTATTTCTCATTCCTCTCCAACCCTCTTCTCCATCGATCATGTCGCCCTCCAATCGAGTCCATCCTCCCGCATGCCTCATTTGAACATTCCGCCGAGTATCATTCGCATGTACCCACCCTAGTCCTCTTTCAATAGATCTCCGGACCCCGAGATGAAATCGAGAGGGAACGAGTGGGGGCACGTGATACCTAAGGCGGATTCAAAATTTTGAACCTGTGTTCATAGCATCTGCAAATCATATATAAAGGGTATTCAATGTTCGTTTCGTTTTTGAACATACAATATACTCCCTCCTATCCTTTCTAGTTTACATATAAGTTTTATGTGTAGTCAAAGTATATCTACTTTGATCAAAAAGGTATCAACATTCAACAACGCCCAATCAATATTGTTAGATTCGTACGTACTCCTAGATTTGTACTCGAGATGGCTTCCAATTTGACTATTGACAAGATTAATAGTACATGAGATGTATAATGTGAAAATTATATCATTGGAAACTCCTTTCACATACGAATTTGACCGTATGCTTTGTGTAAGTTGCATGTCATATATGATTACTCTAAGATTTGGTCAAAGTTAGCCTCGAAAAATGCATTAGACCCAGTATGCTTTGTGTAAGTTGCATGTCATATATTATTACTCTAACATTTGTGTAAGTTGCATGTCATATACTATTACTCTAACATTTGGTCAAAGTAGTATAGTGGAAGTGGATCCTCTGACGTAGGTATCCCTGCCTTACCCTCCCTTTCGGTCACTTACTAGCGGACCCCATGCTTGCTAGGCCCTGCATGTCAGTTACTCAATGGGTTCGGCCACATCAGGGGATCCTCATCCGTAGTATACTCCCTCTGTTTTTATTTACTCCGCATAAAACGGAGGGAGTGGTGGTATAATAAATGACGCGGGCGGGGGAGGGGGAGGGACATCGGTTTGCTCTCAACTGCGGTCCCACAAGCGAGCGAAAACGCAAGACAAAGCGCGTTCCATTCGGTGAGCGACGTGGAGGGTCCAGCATGCCGGGCTGCAACGCGAACGCGACAAGAGCGATGTACAGTCAAAGCCGATTGACCGGTCGTCACCGAAACCACTATTCACACCAGAACCTTCACTGCCCGGCCTACGCCAGCCACTACCCTAAAACCACACCAAATCTCCAGCCCATTCCCCCACCTTTCGATCCCCTAGCCCGCATCAAGCGTCCCCTAGTTCGCCGGAAAGCCATGGTGCGCCGCAAGATCACTTACTACAAGATGTTGACGCCGAAGCGCCGCGCAGAAATCGCGGCGGTGGTCGGCGCCACAGACCTCCGTTCCCAAGCTCGCTTTGCGGCGGGCCAATCCCCGAGTTCTCTGGAGCCAAGCTACGAGGAGGAGGAAGCCGATCCAATGTTCATGGCGGAGGTCGCGGCGCAGAAGGCCCTCGATGGGTATGAGACGATGGACGTCGACTTCGTGCCGGCGTCCGAGTCCCCCATGGTGCAGGCGGACCAGCGGTTCAACATGGCGATACTAAAGGAGGACCGAGAGGCAGAGGCTCAACTCAACGTGGGGCGCGCGCATGCCGCTGCCATCGAGGCTCTCCTGCAGGCAGAACTGGATGTCGTGGATGTGAACCGGGCGGCGGAGGCTCAACTTGAGGCGGAGCACGCGGATGCCGCTGCCATTGAGGCCCTCCTGCAGGTGGAACCGGATGTCCTGGACTTGAACCGGGCGGCAGAGGCTTGACTCGACGCAGAGCGTGCGGATGCCGCTCTCATCGACGCCCTCCTGCAGGCGGAACCGGACATCCTGGACTTGAACCAGGCGGCGGAGGCTCGACTCGACGCGGAGCGCGCGGATGACGCTGCCATCGAGGCCCTCCTGCAGGCAGAACCGGACGTCCTTGACTTTAACCGGGCTGTCTCTCGTCCGTGCAGAGCGCCCGCACGCTCCGCTTGAACGAGTAGCTGGAGGCCAAGGACAACCACGGTGCGGAGACACACGTCGGCAGCGACGGCTGGTTCGCGCCGGCAGCCAAAGACGACGAGGTCGTCTCTTTCCACGAGCAGTGATAGTTTTTCTTTATGTTGTTGTTTTTATGCATCTTTTGCTGTGTAAAAACATATATTTGTTATGCAAGTCGCCTGACTTGGGTCAGTCTACCATTTCAGGCGGTTGGATGAATATCCTACGTCTCCTAACCCTTCTTTCCTTCTTCCTCACCTCTTCTTCTTCCCCAACAGACCATCGCACGGGCCGTACGGATACTCCCCAACATGCGGTTGGATAAACATACTCTATGAAACGAAAATTATGTGTCAGCAATAGGATGGCTGAGTTTGGTGTGTTCACATGCGACAGCACGTGTCAGTGAGGGTGCGTTCCCTTGGTTGGGTTTGCGGCGTGCAGGAGCGACTGTGTGAGGGTGCGATGCGACCACGGCGTGCAGGAGCGACCGTGTGAGGGTGCAGTGCGACCGTGATAGCCGTGCGCAAGTGGACCTCCTTCTCATTTTGAAAACTTTAGGCAAGCTTGGCAAAAATGTGTGGCGAAGTTTGGCAATGCAAGGCCTAGACCCAAACAGGATAAGTACGTACGTACTAGGAGTACTAGTGTTAAAAAAGAAAGGGTGGGTTTTCCTTCACGGGATTTAATCGATACAAATCCTCGTTTCACGTGTAAATTAATGCGTATTTTTTTCTCCAAAGACCAAAGAGCTAACCATCTCACTCCTCATCGCTTGATTAATGCAGCGCCATGCAAACCAACCTTCTCACTTCCGCATGCATGCAGGGGATATTAATGTCCTTGATTGCTAACCCCATCAATTTTGCCTCGATTAGTGTTAGTGGCCCTTTGCAAATTGTAATTTTGATATACTGGCCTTGTGTACAAAAAATGGAGGTAGTAACTATATTTGACTTCGTTCCCCATTGCGGTGACGTCAACGATATTATTTTTTTGGTGGTTTGGCGAAGTGCGTTCGACGGAGAACACCATTGAGGGAGACCACGGTAAGTCGTTCGCAAGTGCCGCCTGCAAGCCGAGACAACCGCCTTATTTGCATCCAGGAAATCCTTTACTAGTACTACTAGGAGTAACTAATGCGGTGAGATGGCTTCTCGAAGAAGACGATTGAGAAGCGGAGTCACCGAAGAGTGAAATGATGGTTGCTTCGTCCGTGCTTTTGTGATTTGATGCCTCACTGCTTTGTGATTTGTGATAGAAGGGACAGGGGAGTAGACTCTGTGCTCTATACTGTACTACATGCATCCAAGCATGGGAGAAAGAGGAGAGACGTTGCATTTTTCTATTCCTTCAATCAATCAATCAGGGAGCTTCGGTTCCATCTTTTTGGCTTTGGCAACACCGTCCACAATGGTTCCCATGATGCCAAAAGCTATTTTCACATTTGTCTACACATTGTCGATGCCCTTAACCGTACCACTTGGTTTTGCTCCTGTGTGCTATCTATACAAATCTCAATTATATTGATCTAAAAAATTATAGAATCAAGATTAGTAAAAAGGAGGTGATTTTGCCGCGCGGATGGCGGGGGAGGTTTCTTATTTGAGCAATGCTACATCCACGTAATGGTTTATGTAAAGTTACGAACTGATGTGATGTGGGACTATTTGATTGGATTAAAGGAGAGGATTAGGCCCACCCCACCTAAAAATCAGGGGGGCATATATAGATTAGATGGAAAGTATACGTAGCAGCTACGTAGCCCTTTGTAAGTCTAGGATTAGACTTCTTATTTTCGGAGGACGTTGTCCTGGCGGTTTGCTAACATGCGGTCCCACGTGTCAGTGCTTTACCAAGCGGATCCGCGTCCCACATGAGGCAGAACAACGGCAGAAGCAACACATGGTTAAGTTGAAGAAGATGAGGGAGAAGCGGATTCAGCAACGAGTGAAATGATGGTTGCTTCGTCCCTCCAACTTAACTGCGGGAAAGGTGCAGCTTTGTGATTTGACGCCTCATTGCTCATTACTACGCTGGCGCCATGACTGGGGTGCTTCACCCTGGCTGCTCTGCACTGTATTCCAGTATGGCACATGGACCCGGTAGCTTGATGTCCCACATGTCGGCGAAAGGGACTAGAAGATTTATGAAAGCGAGCGCTCCACTCTTACGACGGAGGAGTAGACGACACGATGGCCCAGTGAACTGTCACTTGTACTGTATAGTACTATAGTTTTGTTGTTTCGCACGATCCATCGATACAAACCCGATTAAACAGGAAAGGGCGGGATTTTTCCGGCGCGGTAGATGATATTGGCCATACATTTCAAAGGCAATTTTAATGTATGCAAACTGAATAATTATAAGTAACAATATGATATCTGGTAAAACTAAAAACACATATGATTTATTGTGTTAGAGTGTAGTAGTAGTGATGTATTGCATAGTTGTTAGATGTAACATGCGAGAACGTGTAGAGATGTAGTTTTGGAGGGCCTACGGAGAAAAAGCATAATACGGTCACCGAACTTCAGAATAAGCTGATTACGGTCACTATATACGTTTTGCGGTGATTATATGGTCACTTGCTCACAACTCAGCATCGGATTGCACTCTGTTGATCGGCCAAATAGTTTGTGTGGCGCCATGTTGACTAGTTAAATTGACCACGTTCGTTGTGGGTCCCACCTATCAGTTTGCATAGGCAAAAGGTCAGATAAACACAAATTTACGCAGGCGTGACAAGGCTCCAACCCGTGCGCGGGAATCACCTGGTTGTGTATGTGTCTGTCAGGGCCTGATGTGTGCGCATGCACGTGTAGGTTGAGCACATGAGCGTGAGAGTGTGTGTTGGTCGTGTGGTGTACTGGTGTGTGCATGCATGCGTGCTTGTGTGTGTGTGAGTGTTGCGTGCGTGCGTGTGAGTGTTGTGTGCGTGCGTGGCTGCGTCTGTACGTGTGAGTGTTGCGTGCGTGCATGGGTGCGTGTGTTTGTGTGAGTGTTGCATGGATGCAGTTCGTGTGCATGCGTGCGTGTGTGTATAATCACCACACTCACACTACTAGGGAAAAGCCTAGCAGCAGCGCGGGTTTTGGGTGTATCAGTAGCGTGGGTGCCCGCGCTACTGATACGGCGCCACAGCTAACTTGTAGCAGTAGCGCGTATTGGCACACACTACTGCTATACAAGGTTAGCTGTAGCGTGCGTTGCAAACATCGCTACTGCTAATTAGCTATAGCGGGTCCTATACCCCGCGCTACTGCTATTACTTTCAAAAACAAAAAAATCTCGATCCCGTGCGTGCTGTCAATGGCAGCAATGGTAAGGTCTAGCGATGATTGGCATCGCCGGAGGAATGAACGGACAGCGGAAGACCAGATCCAGCAGTGGCTGTTGGAGAGGACCCGTTTCTATGGCAGAGCCAAGCCGTGGCGTGGGGCTCCTCTTCCCGACCATGCCAGATAGCTCCGGGTCATCCATGGCGATGACCTGCACGGGCATGGACATGGGAGGGTGAGTCAAACCAGAGGGAGAGAGAGAAAAGGAGAACCGAGGGAGAGAGTAAGGTGATGTAGGGAGCAGCGGAGCTAGTCACCGGTGGCGAGGTGCTCCGGTGTGGTGGCGCGGGGCGGCGGCCTCCTAGACGTCGGTGGAAGACCGGCGAGCTCCTAGACGCCGGTGGCGCGAGGCGGCAGGCCTCTTTCGGCGCCATGGAGGAGGATGGGTGCATGGGCAAGAGGTCCATGTGAGAGCGTATGGAAAGTGAGAGGAGAGAGTGGTGGAAGAGAGGAGGGATTTGGGGGAGGAGATGGGGATTGGCCGAGGATATGGCGACTTCACCTACCTCGTACTTAGTAGTAGCGAGGGGTATAAAACCATGCTACTAGTATCAACTTAGTAGTAGCGCGGGTTTATACCCCTCGCTACTACTATGGCATGTGTCGGGGGGCACGGTAGAGACCGCTTAGTAGTAGCGAGGGTTAAAAACCCGCGCTACTACTATGAACTTAGTAGTAGCGATGGTTAAAAACCCGCGCTACTGCTAATTAGCAGTAGCGCTTCTTTTTGTGCCGCGCTGCTGCTAAGATTCTGTGTATAAGGTTTTCTAGTAGTTCCAACTCCTGTGTGTTAAAACAGACGGCTCAGCATACCAATACAAGGCCACCTTGTCCGCTTGTGCCCGCGGTCATGACTTCAAACCACCGTCCAAATACTTTTTGTCGTTTGTTTTCATTCTTACTAGCAAGATGCCCGTGCGTTGCATGTAACATCAAGATGCATTTGTATGACTTGTTTATCTTGTGAGAGAAAAGGATGAACGAGGGAAGGCCTTATTTGCAAATGTGGAGAGGTGTGGGTACCTTTTTGCAAAATTGCCATAGTTTCTTTCCTATCCGTTAGATATAAATCGGACGGCCTATATTGCAGGATGGCAGGCACACCATCATCACCAACTCTGTTTTTTAAAGAGTGTACTTTATGTATTTTATAAGAGTGTAGATGTAGAGTAGATACAAGTCTACAGGTGGGCACGATGGTAGTGAGATAATGTGATGCAACACTAGAGGTGCCACGTGGAGCGTTTAACTGGTCAATTAGTCATGTCATGAGAAAATACAGAGTTGTATGGTGAGCCCATGACTGCATAATAACCACTAAACGTAAATGGTGACCGTAATGACTGGATTCTGAAGTCCAATGTACGTATCATGCTTTCGCTTCAAATACAATGATCGTCATTGCATATATCGCGAGAGAAAGATGAAACATGCATGAATTTTCTGGGGGCTTACTTTTAGAGGACCTAGAGATAGTTTTGTGTGCATACGTGAAAGGGGTGCACAGGGGGTATGCGATGGAGAGAGAGATGCTCTTCGTTTCTCTTTATTATGACTAACTTTGTATATAGTATAAAAATATACAAATTCACAGTGCGGAATAAATATCATTGTGGGCACCATGCAATGCAAATTAGCGTTTGTACTCCTCCATATAACTTTGTAATGTTGTATATATGTAGAAACTCTAAAATAATTTTTTGGCCACACTTTATTCAAAAGGAATGTTGTATGCGAAATAAACGTGAAGAGAGGGCTTTTTAGATCAATGGGGTACGTGATGTAACATGTGTGAATGTGTAGTTGATGCATTTGGCGGGGCCTAGAGAGGTATGTGTGTGTATTACGTATTCGAGAGAGGCATGGATAGAGGGGCCGACGGGGGGCGTGGGAGAGATAGCACGAGAAATGAGAGTGGTCTAGAGAGAGAGAGAGATGAATATGACATCACGACAAGAGATTCCATTCCCTTGAGTGTGTATATGCAAGGGGGGAGGGAATAGAGGCACTAGGAGAAATTTTCTGTGTGTGTGGTGTTTGTGTTGGTATGTGTGGGTGTGAGAAGATAATGAGACATGGGGGCAGAGGGTGTGTCACCGCGTGAGGTCCGGTGGGTCGAGGTGAGGCCCTTCGTTATGTTCCGTCCTGCGCCACATTGGTCGGCCCGTGACGCATTTAGGAAGACCCATGGATGACTAGTCGTACAAGACAAAGATAGCAGAATTGTGAAGGACTCTGTGTCCACTGACAAAGCCGGCTAGGATTTGTAACCCTAGGTTCTCGGACTAAGGTAACCCCTTTATCTCTGATATTACTATTCATCCAACCTAACTTTAAGGGGTATCCTACAGAATGCTCTGCTAGAATCATACTCGCCGATTAGGAAGAGAGGTGTGAGACAATGCGTGAGAGACAGGCGTAAAGATAATGTGCATACATGAGACACGTAGGCAGGTCCATGTATATAGAAAGGGTCGATGAGGATTGTGCGTGTGTATGTTTGCGAGAGGAAGAGTGCTTGTGATAAAGGTTAGTGAAAATAGTTTAAATGGTTACGAGAGGGAGGGAGGGTTATATCTAGAGCATGTGTGTGAGAAAGACACCTCAGGAGAGAGTGTGTGAGCATGTGTGAGAGACCACCGATGGATAGTGAAACTACACATAAAAGACTGCTCTACACATTGATTAAAGATATAAATTGTATCCAAATATTAGGATGGGATCATGATATTTGCAATTCGCGTAAGGAGCGGTCATTGATCCATCAGACATCTAGATTCTATCGAATTTGAGCATGTCTATGTTATTATTCGACACAATTGATCCACATAGTTAGTATTTTGAACTCCATACAATGCATCGCTTTAGCAATCGAATATAAACGTGAGTATAGTTCATGTTGTGTGTGTAAAGCACATTATACATACGAAAGTTACACAATGGACATTATAAATAGCTACTACCTATGAACTAGCATACATTTGAATTCAACTTAAGGTAGTTTAAAAAAATTGAATTCAACATGAAGTCCATTCAGTTATTTGAATTTGATATCCTGGCATTTGTAGATCATACCTAAATTATGGGGGCACCAATCTTTGCTCTGATTTTGTACATAATAGCATATGTAGTCATGTACAAAATAGATTCAAATTTAGCTCCTCCATTCCAAAATAATCGTAGTTATAGGATTTTCAAGTGTCAAAATTTCAAAAAGAAGCGGATAATTTAATGAGGTTTTCAAACATACAAGGTCAAATATAACGTTGTATATTTAGGTCAATCCTCTTAGTTCAAGAGTACTCTAAACGTGAATGCTTGTGTTTCAAAATTTCGAACGAAGCGCCAAAAGAGCCTCTACTCGCCCGAAACCGCGTGAGACCAATGTTTGGTAGTACAAGGAAATTACTTTTCTAATAACTCCGACCCGTGAAACCTACCGGCCCGACGTCCAAAGGTCTAAACCGGGGTAGGTTTGTAGCTTCATCTAGACGCCATGCAACCGCATCCGAAAAACATTCATACACAATGGTCGCCTAAGCACACATGCGCGCGGCCGAAATCGCTCCCGCCCACTATTTGGGACACCTGGGATTACCATCCTACCCCCGACCCGCAGTAGGTCCGAAATTTAAGAGGGGGGCAAAGTTTGTACTTTCCCCAAATTTCAAAAAAGCGCATCCCATCTTCTGTTCAAAAAAGCCAAAAACAAGCGCGTCCCAGACCGAAACATGGTTCCCCCCACCCGTCTGATTCCCCATTCGTACTCCGTGGGCGCCAAAACTACCTCTCCACCAACCGCGAAACCCCGACGTCCTCCGTCCGCCACCCCATCCCACCCATCAACCGCCGCCCTCCTCCATCACGCCAGAGCCGATACCCCGACGTCGTCGTCCACCACAACCTCAACCGCAACGCCCTCCACGACTAGTAGTTGAAGCCGAGGCCGAGCCGTCCGTACCCGAGCCAGTTCAACCACGACATCCTGCGCCTCACTGTTGCCGCTCCAACTTCGCCACCCTCCACCGCACCGGAGCTGTTCCTGCTACGCCGTCCTTCGCCGCCTCGGATTTGCTTCCCCTCCGCCGACATACGGCCACGGCAACACAGTCAACAATTTTGCCATGGGTTCGTCCAAGCATGCACCCTCCAGAACATCGGTTTCCCCGGTAAAAAGAAGAAGATCGGCACGACTTGTGGAGGTGACCACACCGGCAACCGAAAAAGGTACTCCTCTTCCCTTATTCATGAAAATCTTACGTCTCTGCTTGCACGGTACTCATCCCACAGAAGACACTAGTTGACGCTTCTTCTTGATACTAGATGTTCCTAGTAACTCGTGATGCACAAGGTTTCTCCTCATATACTATTTCACCTTAGCTAGAGGTCCGTCGCCCCCCTGAATTTCAATTTTTGGCCACTTGATTCCCAATTAACGGAAGCATTCCCCGGCGTAACAGGCGCTAGTACGCCTATTACGCCGGGGAAGCAGCGCCTTGGTGTTTATCTTAGGGGCGTGTGCGGCCTATAGCTACTGGCGCCCGATCTGGAGGTCGGCCGGGATTAAAGGGATGGCCTGGGGGCGCTGCCAAGCACGGCGGTGGTGTGAGGTCGATGGGAGGGAGGGGCGGCGGAGGCAGGGGTCTGGGCCAGTGGTCGCTAGCGGTTCGAGAAAGATCGTCAACAGTGACTGGCGGGAGGTAGACAAAGGCCATCTACCCGTTCCTTATAGATCGAACGGTTCATTAAAAAAATCGACTGACCTATTTTTTAGTCGACTGTTATCTTAGATATGACCACATGTGGTGGTGTGCTGGAGGAGTACCTGCATTTTCTGTGCTCGTATATTACAAAATCATACAGAGTAGAATCTAATTTTGTTTGCCATGCAATGTTGTAGAGCTATCATATGTCTCTTGTCATTTATTTTCCAGCCACCTGCTAACTTTTACAGTGCACTAGTTCTGCACACACTTCACCCTTACTCTCACTGTTGTGTTTTTATGCAAGGGTATTTCAGACTCTGCTGCCATGAGAGAAGCCAAAAAGAAAAGAGAGAAGTCGCTCCAGTTTGGTGTGCGGCTAGGCAAGACACGTTTCAACGCTTTAAAGGGTGTAGTGTCAGCAGATGGAGACGAGGAACGTAGCTCTGGAGTTGATGACCTCGCACGCAATGAACCACCATCCTAGGTGCTTGCTTTAACTTCACGGTGTCATATATGGTTGCATGTTCCATATGGTGTCTAGCTTGTATTCGAAAGGCCGAAGTCGGTAAGATAAGGAAAGATATTTTTTTACATGAACCACCATCCCATGAGCACCAGAAGACAAATAGCTAGTCAGGGCACTGGCCGAGCCAGTGACAAGCCCAGCAAAGATAGGCATCACCTGGAAGCCAACTAAAAAGTTGCGATGGTGGCGAAGCAGCCCGCCTCCCACCAGGCTCTCAGGTCCTAGATGATCATGATCACCACTCCAGCCGGATGTCTAGCTTGTATTGCTTCCAATTTGGTTAAATTGCATCTGCTTAGCTTACACATTATACCTTTGAATATGACATGCCTTTCTGTTTTTGGTACATACTAGTACATCTGTGTATTAACCATGTTCTTACATCAAACTAATGTTCTTGTGTATCCCTCATCAATCACTTATGACGAGGCAGGCAGGCAAGGGGACTACTCCTCATTTAAAGAATGCAGCGTCAGCCTCTCGACATGATTCTCAAGAAACAGAAATGCTAGATGAAGATAGTGAACGTAGCTCTATAGTTGATTACAGCATTTCCCCTACACTAGCATCGCAGGTGCTTGCTCTAACTTGAGAGCGTGATATGTGGTTGCATGTTGCATATGGTGTCTAGATTGTAATTCTTCCAATCTGGTTAAACTTCATGTGCTAGTCTGCTTAGCTTATACATTATACCTGTTAATGTGACATGTCTTCCCGTATTTAGTACATAGTACATCTGTCTATTAAGCATGTCCTTACATAAAAGTATTGTTTTTTTTATATCCCGCATCAATCAACATGACGAGACACCTTTAGTATATGCAGTGCGATATTAGTTGCATCTTTCATATGATTTATAGCATGTGCTGCTTCTAATTTGTTGAAATTCCATTTATGATGGGACGCTTTTAACTTGGCAGAGTCATATTGGTTGCATCTTTCATGTGGTATCTAGCTTGCATTGCTTCTTATTTGCTAGAATGGTTTCTGCTTAGTTTACACAAATAGTTGTGAACATGCCATGCCGTCCTGTTTTTCGTACATATTCCATCCTGGTATCATGTGTTTGCCTTACATCAAAGTAGTGATTGTCAGTATCATGCATGAATAAGTTCTGAAGAGAGAATTTTATTGCTTTTTCTTGTCGGTTTTACTTGACAATTCAAAATCAATAAAGCGGAAGGAAGTTAGCAAGGCAGCGGATAAAGGTGCTCCTTCCGAACGGAGGGCCTCTACAGTTTCTACTCCTCCACACCCCCAAGATGATTTCCAAGACAACACATGCATAGACACTCAACAAAGCTGTGTTTATGATGAGCACGTCTCCCCTAGTGCAGCATCACCGGTGCTCCCTCTAACTTGGCACTGTTATATGTGGTTGCATGTTATGTGTGATGTCTAGCTTGTATTGCTTCTAATTTTGTTGAATTCCATCTGCTTACTTTACACATTATACTTGAATAAGACACGTGTTCCTGTTTCTAGAACATACAATATCTGTCTATCACACCATGTTCTTACATCAAATTACTACTGTTGTGTAACCTGCAACAATCACTTATCATAAGACACGTTTGACTTCGGAGTGTGATATAGGTTACATCTCACATTCTTTTCTAGCTTGTATTACTAATTTGTTGAAATGGCACTTATGACGAGACAGTTTTAACTCGCTAGAGTGATATTCGTTGCATCTTTCATATGGTGTCTAGCTTTCATTGCTTCTAATTTGTTGAAATGCCTTCTCCTTAGTTTACACATCATAAGCTGTGAATATGCAATGCTGTGAATATGCAATGGCACTAATGACGAGAGACCTCTAACATGGTAGTGTGATGTTGTTTTCATCTTGCATATGATTTATTTCTTGTACTGCTTCACATTTGTTTAAACGCCATTTATGATGAGACACTGTTAACTTGGCAGAGCGATATTTGTAGCATCTTTCATATGGTGTCTACCTTCCATTGCATTGCTTCTAATTTGGTGAAATGTCTTCTTCTTAGTTTACACATCATAGTTCTGGTTATCTCTTCCGTCCTGTTTTTCATACATATTACATCCTCCTATCATGTGGTTGTCTAACATCAAAGTTCAGTTCGTCTGCATCACGCATCAATTTATTCTGAAGAACTAAATTGTTATTCGTTTTTCTTGTCGGCTTGACTTAAAATGGCACCGAGAAAGAGGAAGAAACACAGAATGGCAGGGAATGAGAAGCGGATGAATCCTACAGATTCTGCTGGTACTGATGGTGCAATAGAAGGTCAAAGTCCAGCAGAAAATTCTACAAACACGGCATCCAATGCTACACGAGTTACAAAAAAAGACAAACAGAAACAAATAGCTACCACCAAACAAGCAGAGACAGCCCTAGTTCTTGCAACACCTACCACAGTACTACCAGCTGCACGACGTACTCGTGCGTCAACTGAGCTAGCAGCACGTTCCGAAGCTCCCTTGCCACCTGACACTACTTCCCAAGCACTCTTGACACAAGACGAGTTGGCAATATCAGATGAACCTTGTGAACTTCAACAACAAGAAGGTAGTTGCTGGAGTCAAGTTACAGTTGCATGCTTCTTTATATGTAGTCTCACAGTTTGATGTACACTAACACTTCCTATGTTTGTTGTTGGACTAGCACCTAGGCGCAAGAGGAAACAAACATCAGGGATAATGCTCGATATGTTAACTAAATCTAGAGGAGGAAGAATGGAGATCCATTTTGAGGCAGGTTTAAAAAGGCCACGTGATGCTACAGAGTCAGCCAAGTTAGTATCAGAGGCAGCGGTTGCTGTTAGGTGTAATGTACGTATCCTCCCAACATGGATTCGGTACAGAAATGACAAAGACGAAACCCAGTTCAACATCTTCCTCGACCATTTATCTGTAAGTATGGTTATGTATGGAAACTAGTAATATCATCTTGCTCTGTCCAATACTTTCTAGGTTGCTGATAATGAGACTCCCATAATTTTCAACAGATGAGGTTCAAGTTGGATAGCCAAGATGATGCAACCAGACAAGCTTGCACCCATGTTTTCAAGTCTGCTCTACGACAGTATCGGTATAACTTGAGGAAAACTCACTTTGAAGGCAAGGCTAACAGTGAACTTGCCCAAACATCTCTAGTGGAAAATATATCTGATGAAGACTGGAGAGGCCTCGTTAAACACTGGTCTGATCCGAAGTATCAGGTACATTATATATATGTCATCAGATCACATGTTTAAGTCCTATTTACGCATGTGCCACACAAATCTATCTTCTTGTAGGTGAACTGTTCAAAGAACAAGGCCAACCGTATGAAAGTGAAATTCCAACAGACGACAGGATCTCGTAGCTATATTGCACACTGTGAGGCTCTTATAATTAGCTGTTGTTTCACTCTTTTCGATGTACCATATTATCAGATCTATATTGACTTGTTCCAAATGCAGAGGAAAGCCCGCAAGGACCAAAAAGTACCTGAACCAAATGTTGTGGAAATCTTCAAGGACTGTCACACCATCAAGAAGAAGGGCATGACTACACCAGTCAAAGCCGTTGTTGTAAGTCCTTAATCCTCATGCCTTTTAACTACTACTTACTCTGACTTGTGCCTTGAACTGCATGGTTTGCGGCCAATGTCTATTACTCTTTTCAATTTTATACACAATTGTCTTAGCGTATCATTGCACCTTACAAGGTTTAAAAGAGAGGAGTGATGTTCCTTTGATCTTGACCCGTAATCTAGTTCCGTGCCGGACTTGCCCACACAACGTTACAATTGCCTATTTGTCTGTTCTCAGTTGTTTTGTGATATGAATGACGTCATACTATGCTTACCGTATTATAAACTTCGTCTCTTTATCCTTAGCCCTCAATACAATGTGAAGAAATAGACGATACATTAGCGACGGTACATGGTCATATGTTTGGAACCTGGTTTTATTATGTACTTTGCAATAAAATACAACTAATATTTTACATGGGTTCACCAGAATAAGTTCTGTATATAGACCAAAGCTATTTTGTTTGGTTTTGCTGCCTCCTTAATATCTTATGTTCTGGTACTACTAATGTAAAACCTCAGCTTTTCAGCGAGCTATGGAAAAAATGGTGGAACCGCCACCTTCTGAAGGTGGCGAGGCAACTATAACCGCAATGTCAGCTCTTGCTGCAGTGGGTCAGTACCTGTCCACTAACAGTGCCAAAAGCACGTTCCTGCATAATACTGGGTTGGTTGTTAAGGCAATATCGTCCAAACTGCCTCATGATCAAGATATGCAAGCTCAAAGCAATGTTGTATCTGCGCTCCAGACACAAGTCCATTCCCTAACAGAGACCCTTTGTGAAACAAGGAGAAACATTACTCAATGTCGTCAAGATATGCATGGTTTTGAAACTAGACTATCAGACATTTGCTATGTTGTTCAGGAGCCTAGGGGAAATGAAGGCGAGGGTTATGGTGCTCCATCGGACAATACAGCATGAAAACGTAACAGTCAGGTCAAATGAACTGAGCTTCTGAACTTCTGGTGGTGCATTTATCTGCTAGACTGTTAAGTTTTATGCCAACCTTCCTTTTGTTATATAGTTGTAATTTGTTTTGGTGCGATACAAAATTTATTCTTAACGTGCAGCCACCGCCTGAAAAAAACAGCAAGCCATTTTTGTATAGTGTAGGGTGTTCCCTATCTTTGATGTCGAGTGGATGTAATCTGTGCAATCGCCTTAATAGCCTAGCGTTAGTTTCGGCCTTATTTATTTCCTAGTCTTCTTTTTCCCTGGTTTGCTAGTGGCCGCAACTACCATGGGCCATATACGGGCCGTAGGACCCATGGGTCTCCTACGGGCCGTCGATAAATGGGCCTGTAATCGGTGGGCCTCGGGTCGTCGGATAAATGGGTCTACATGGGTCATAATCGGGCGTAATTGGTATCGGCCCAGCACGGTAACAGGCCGTAGGACAGCAAAGGCTTAATTCTGTCACAGGCATAACGGGTCGTTAATGGGCCAGAATATAGGACGGGCCAGAAACGGCGCAACAGGTTAACAGGCCAGAAATGGGCCGACTCTTACCATGGGCCGAATTTGGCCCATTATGGTAACATGCTAGTAACGGGCCGACTCTTGCCATGGGCCGAATTTGGCCCATTAGTGGAACAGGCCAGTAACGAGCCGACTCTTGTCATGGGCCGAATTTGGCCCATTAGGGGAATAGACCAGTAACGGGCTGGAAGTAATCGAGGGCCGAAAAGGAGCCCAAGAACGTATGGGCCGTCAATAGGCCGAAAGCTAACACGGGCTGGAAACGGCCCATGTAAATCACGGGCCGTTAATGGGTATAAAGAAAATTATTGTTCATTATGGGCTAGAGTCACCGTGGGCCTATAATGGGCCGAAAGATACGAAGGCCTCATATGGGTCGAAAGACGTCGTGGGCCATACATGGGCCGAAAGTGAAATGGGCTGGTATTATATTCGACGGCCCACATGACGTTGTTGGGCCGATTTCCTTTAGGGCCTAACGGGTCGTGAGTTAACGGGCCGTAAAATGGGCTATTTGCGAAGAGACCATTAACAGGCTTTTCATGGGCCAGCCCGTTAACTTTTGACCAAGTCAAATGGGCCGGCTTTGTAAGCTAAATGGGCCACTGTTGGGCCGTGACACGTGTCGACATATCATAGGCGCCTATCTGACCCACTGACGAGTTGACACGTGTTTCCTCTAGCCAATGATGATTTTACACGTGGAAAATCCCCATTGGTCGGGGCTGTTAACGGGTTATCGGATCCAAAACCTGACCCAATAGCTTAATGGCGTTCCATTACGGTGGATGCCACGTGTCGGTCACCCTTGACGAAAGCACTTCTGTGACGCGTGATTTATCGTCATGGAAGTGGACACTTCCGTGATGATAATTTTGGTAATGTCATGGAACACTTCTACGACAGCACAGGTATGACTATCTTGATTCTGTCATAAATTTGTCATGGATGTACATGCATGACAAAAAAAGCGACCTACTATGACAAACACGTATCATCACGGAAGTGTATTTTTTTTGTAGTGTTTGGTCTGGTACTCTATTAAAAGGAGGCCTTAATATCCCTTAGTTTCCAATAGGGCCCCGCTTCCACGGGAGGGTATGACCAAAGATGTCATGCAAGTTCTTTTCCATAAGCACGTATGACTATATTCGGAATACATGCCTACATTACATTGATGAACTGGAGCTAGTTCTGTGTCACCCTATGTTATAACTGTTGCATGAGGAATCACATCCAACATAATTATCCATCACTGGTCCAATGCCTACGAGCTTTTCACGTATTGATCTTTGCTTAGTTAATTTTCCGTTGCCACTGTTACGCTTGCTACAAAACTGATACCGTTACCGCTACTATCATATTACCTTGCCACTAAATACTTTGCTGCAGATATTAGGTTTTCCAGGTGTGGTTGAATTGACAACTCCGCTGCTAATACTTGAGAATATTCTTTGGCTCCAATTGTGTTGAATCAATAAATTTGGGTTGAATACTCTACCCTCGAAAACTGTTGCGATCCCCTATACTTGTGGGTTATCAGTGGCCGGTAGCGGCAACTGCGGCGAGCAAGGCGGTGGTCGGAGCCATGGGCAACGACGACTACGGCTGAGTTGTTGGGTGCGTTCGGCTCCTCGGAGCAGCGCGAGCACGAGGGCGTGCTCAGACGCGAGCTATGGCGTCACTATGGCGTCAGTAGCCATGGTGGCACCATGGCCGGCGGCGGTGAAGTCTCGGGCTCAGTTAACATGACGGCTACGACGTGCAATCCACGCGAGGAAGAGAAGGGATCAGAGTGGAATCTCATAGGGAGATCGTTGAGCAGCTCAGCACTCGGGAGAGGCCGGATGGCGACGTGGCATTGCCGATGATCTCCGAGGCCGAAGGTTGAAGATGACGGCATTGACGGCGAAGCAGGGCGCCCGACAATGCATGGCTCGGCGAAGAAGTCGGGGAAGTTGTTGTGGAGCTCAGGGGCAGCATGGGGATCGCAGTGGCCACGGGGTTCACGGTTGTGAGCTCGCGGGCGCTTCGGCCATGGCGAAGATCGGCGAGGGAGAGGGCGAGGGGGAGAGTCATGGGGTCAGCTCGATCGAGACGGCAATGCGACGCTCCGCGGCGTCGGTGAGGCAGGCAGGCTGCTGGTGGTGTGGCGCACGTGTGTGTGTGCGCGCGCGCGCGTGCGCGCGCGCGCGTGCGCGCGCGCACGCGCTCTGCCTGATGGCCTGAAGAGGAAGATGACTGGAGGACGTTGTGGTGGGCTGGGACAGGCAGCTACAGTGCTGGGCCGCACAGTAGGGTGCCAGGTGAGTCTCTCTCTTTCTCTGTTTTCTATTTCTGTTTTTCTATTTTGACTTAATTATTTTGCCATTGTTTGAAAATCAAATGATTTCAAGCCAATGCCAACAATTCCTCTGGATATTTTTATGTTGCACATTGGACATTTACAAATGCACATAAAATATTTCAGGGCTTTTGGAAATATATTCTACATATTATGAATATAATTTCAAATGCAAATACAATAATGATTTAAATCCAGTGCCCAAAATATTGCATAAAAGTGTTCACTATTTTTGGTTTGGACACAATGCCTTGCCAAAATTACCAAACATTGATGAAGGGCATTTTGGGTTCATTGAATGAAATTTTAAGGTTCTTTGCTCTTATGAAAATAATTTCTGAGGCTTTGAACATTCCTCAATTCAAATTTCTTGAATTTAATATGATGCATGATGCTCACTGATGGAACTATTTACACTCAAATATTTTAGGGCTGTGACACTAAGTTTCGGAATTGGCATGTGAAAGTGCATTTGTTCCTAAATTGTTTTTTTGGTATGATGACAATGTGGTTAGTGCAACTGAAGATGGTTACTAAAGTTTATCACAGGTCATTGGTTCCTCAGATGTTATTTTAGGAGATGGTTGACCTCCACTTCAAAGGGGAAAAGGCGTGGTCGCTCATTAAGCTATCCCTTGGTCTCACCTTATAAAGGATTATGAGACCTAGGGTTACAAGGATCCCAACCGAGTTATGCATGGTTGGTTGTAGGGGTTCGCAACTTGTCCTCCAAGGCACATTAGTTAGTCTCCGACGGGCCTCCTACTCCAGCGAGAGGCCTGCATGAACAGTGTGGCCCCCTAGCCCATGGAGCTGGCCCACCATATGGAACACCTCCCAAGCATCCTCAAGAGCTCATGTTTGGCGCCTTAAGTGCCAAGCTGCCCAAGTGGCGCTCATGCACCTCCTCACGTGGGCCGGCCCAACATGCGAATTCCTGACTCACTCAGTTTGACATGTTGATTCTAAAAACAAGGTTGGATAGGTTGATGAGTTGACTGTTTGACTCTTCACCATTTGGTTGTTCGACAGTTAACGGTTGACTTCTCCAAAAAAGTTCATGAAATTGGAAAAGACGCAAATTCACAAGAAAAAAACTTCACACATTTAAAGAAAATTAATCGTTTTGAAAAAGATTCACAAATTCAAAAAAAATTGCAACTTTCAAAAGTTCATGAATACGAAAAAATTATGGAATTGAAAGAAGTTCAAGAATTTCAAAAAATGCACGCCAATTTAAAAAATGTTCATGAATTTTAGAAAGGTTCATGGATTTTTAAGAATTTCAAGAGTTTAAACAAAATATACGCGAATTCAAAAAAATCAAAAATATGAGAAAAGTTCACAAATTTGATAAAATATAAAAATGAAAAATAACGAAATTAAAATTAAAACAAAAAACAAAAAGGAAAAAACAAAAAAATACAACCTGGAAAACCCTAGAGAAATCTGCCCGATAAAATACCGATGTGACCTTCTAGATTGTTCCCAAAACCAGTGTGGAAAAAACTAGGCCGGCTCATATAGGAACTATCATCGTTAGTTGGGGTGGTCGCCCGATATTTCTGGCTGCACGGTGACTGTGTGGGCAGAAACTAGTGTGAAAAAATCAGTGTGGAAAAACCCTAGAAAACTGGCTGCGCAGTGACTGTGTGGGCAAAAACTAGTTCGCCCACACGGCGCAGCTAGCAACCACATGTTTGCGGATTGTTTGGGCGAACACTTCAACGCCCACACATACGATGATGCGTGGCACTGAAAATCTAACAGACTCATTTAGAATTCGTGCAAAATAGAATCAACATGTATCGTGTGGGCAAAATGCAAACATTTTACACGTGTGGACGTTATCATTTAGGTAAATGAAATCAGTGCACCAATTTGATGTTGTCTTTCCTGTTTTCTTCCGACGTATTTCCTATTAGATACATGCTGCGTTGAACTGTCGATCCAACACACAGGCGCAAGCGACCGGCCGTGCAGATTGGGTCCACCCATTTAACGGTAGCACAAATAGTCCGGTTTTAGAAACCTTCCAAAAGATTTTGTTCAGCTTTTACTAGGTTTTTCCTGTTGTTTTCCTACTGGTTTTCTTTTGGTTTTATATTTTTCTCTTCTTTTTCTTTCTTTCATAATTCATAAGTTTTAAAAAAAATCAAAACCATAAAGTTTGAATTTTCAAAATTTTGTCCACATTTTTTAAAAATGGATTCTTTTCAAAGATTAGAATCTTCAAAAAAATGTTGAAAATTTCAAAACTATTTTTTAAACCAAAAAAATCAGAGTCTCAAAATATTGTTCATGTTTTTCAAATTTCTTCATTTTTTTAATATGAAATTTTCATAAAAATGTCCACTTTTTTCAGAAATTGTTTAGAATTTGAAAATTGTTCACCATTTTGAAGAAATGGTTGAAATTAAAAAGAACAGTATTTTCCAAAAAAATGTCAAGATGTGTACAAATTGTTCACTTTTCCATTAGAGTGGTCACAAACTGAATAAAATTTGTGTTTTCAAAAAATGTTCACTTTTTCCAAAATGTGGTTGCAGATTTTTGAATGACTACTACAGTAAACCACGCGCTGCAGTACTCGCCTCGCTAGAGCAACCTGTCCCGATACAGTGAAACGCTACGGTGCCCCCGCACCGCTGCCTTTTTTAGCAACAAGTGCTACTGGATTCTGCCAACGGGCCGGTCCAGTAGGAATTTGGGCTTGTCCGGCCCAACTAGCCCATGGACGGTACCAGAGAGAGAGAGAAAGAGAGAGACTGGTGTTCATACCCTTTGTGCATGGCGTCGTTGTCAAGCCTCGGATACATACATTTTGGAATAAAATGGAGCTTTTACCCTGAAAGGGATGTGCGTGCATGCGTCCATCACAAGCCTACCTAATCATCCATATCCAGTCCCTCCATCTTTCACGTATGCGTCCCATCCGGGCATTACTATTAGTTAGAGTCATTTGTTCAAGTTGCATGCGTCGACATGCATGCATGCTTCCACTAAGTAAACTGTACTCCCCTGCCTTTCGCTAGCCAATATCCATCTTAAAATATTTTTCTGGTGAGCTTACGCTTGCGTCAGCTTGTCGGCGAGCAAGCACGAAATACAATATGGCGCTATAAACGATAGAAAGAAAATCCCAGCCCACTTCGATCCAATTCCGTGGAAAGCATATACGCATGCATGGGGCAATCGAGCATGCCTGGGTTGAAATTCAGGTCCAAATGACTGCTTTTAGTTTCAGATCTGAGTCAAGAGTTGAATTTCCTCCGTGACAGCGACCTGGATGTGTACATGTATGCCTCTCAGAGAACACACACACATGGATATCAAACGAGGTAAGCATGCATACATGGTTCTTCACTGCTCCTGGATGGAGATGGAGCAAAGCAAAACGACGACACTCATGGTTGCAAATGCGGAGCTTTTATCATTAGCAACACCAGATCGAGAGACACACATACGTAAAGCCAGCATGCATGCATGCATTACATCCTGATGACCCATCGAGCCTTTCTTTATCCTCCTAGTCTTTAGTGCCGAAATTCAAAGGAACAAAGCAAGAGAAATCAAGAAAAGAAGAGATATAAAAAGGAAGCACTATTGGCTATGTACGTGGCGTGAAAACGATCGGGCGCAAAGCAAGCGCTTGAATATTGGCACTACGTACGACTACGCGTGCGTGCATGCATGCAATGCATGGGTGCATGACACGGCAGCATGCACATCAACTGACGGAGCGGCAAAAATACAGTTCTTCCCTTCACGTACGGTCGATCGATCGGTCTCGCATCATCAGTTGACGGCCTTGGCGCCGCCGCCGGAGTTGTAGCAGAAGTGGCGGTGGAACTCGCCGCCGATGCAGCACTTGAGCCTCAGGAAGCTCGGCTCCTTGGGGACGGTGAGGGGCCTCCTCGACCTGCACGCACGTCAACGTCACAATTTCATTCAATCACCATATTCCATGTATGTCCATCTTTGTTCCTTGAATATATACTCTAGCACTGAATTAATCAATCATATCGCTAACTGCTTGTTAACTACTAGCCCCCCACTTTGTGTACTACTACGTACCAAAAAAAACAAATTAAAGCTAGCATATGTATATCCATCCACTAGTTTTCTTTAAGTATATGCTATGTTTTGTTCCTTCATTAATGTCCACATTCTGTTCCACACCTAGTGTTAGATCGAGTGACCCACTTATTAGCCGATTGATTAATGATAAGTTTGCTCAACAATATCAGCGGGACAGGTTAATGATATGATCAGTTATGTGTGTGATAATTGCCTTTGTGGGTGGAATGGCTTGTCAAATGCTGGCATAAGTTGGGCCTTTGGAACCATCTCCTTCCTCATCATCTTGATCTCACGCTCCTCCATCACCTATTGGTAAAAGAAACCTGTTTATTATATGACCCAACCAAATAGACAAAACATATATGCCTCCGAAATGTGTTATTCACCTGCGATAACTTGTCCTCAAATCTCCGAATAATTTCCTCTGTATTTATCTTGCTTGCAATCTGTAAGTTTCTCAAGCTTATTAGTTTCTCAAAGTAGAGGTATATAAGGATCATTGTTATGGCAAAGTGAATGTGCATCTCTATAACCTGGTAATTGTAACCAGCTCGCCTTATTGCCCGCTCCTCGGTGTGAAGCCTGCAGTAGCTCAGTGGCTGCTCGTGTTTTGTCGATCTCTGATGCAAAATTCATATGAAACTTTCAGGCCACTCGTCTGCATCTTTTAACCAATTTGTGCTACATCTGTTTGGTTTAATTAATTATCTCTGTAAAAGCTTGAAATGAACCTTGGGTGAGGTTTGTGAAGTTGGTGAACGGCGTTTGCTCTCATCATGAGTTGCCGAGTCTTGACCGCCTTTACGGAAGTTCTGCTGCTCATTTTTTGGTCGTGCCTGAAAAGGACGTACTGAGATAATTAGCTTAAACATATTTGGAATCGTAATTTATATAGAAATCATAAAAGTACCCCTATGAAAATGCTTTCATAGGGAAAGACCCTAGCTGGTTAGATGAAATGAGATGTTGCACCCCTAAAAGTTCTCAGTCCCATCTCTTTAGTGTACGTACTAAAGAGATGTCACTGTCAAAAAAGAAAAGAAGAGATGCGCTACATTCCTACAAATTTATTACCTCGGTGACGTTCTTCTTATGAGGAGGGGACCCTCCACTCCTTGCTGGGCTTTTTGGACCTGAACTAGTTGATGAGGTCTGCAGGAAACAAATAACAACTTTTAAAATCAAGCATAACAAATTAACTCCAATAAAAGTTCAGATTAAGAAAAGTATAAGATAAGTATTTTTTTTAAACCGTGAGTGACACACCATAAATATGTGCAAGCCGACAAGCAAAGCGTAGCTTGCCTTGACCACTTGGACAGTTATAGAAAAAGTAGGGAAAATGAAATCCAAGCTAACCCAATATCGCCAGGGGCTTGCTTGGAAAGCCTTTAACTAACTTGAAAGTAACTGACATGTATACAAAATGACGTACGTGTAACTAGAAAAGATCAAGCTAGACATGCAATATACTTATTAATAACTACAACTAGTGGAAGAATTTGCATGTTCAAGGCGAAGTCGATCTTAAGCTAGCTTTCACCCATATGCTAGAACCAAAATGCTCTGCAAATGACAGCCAAATGTTTCCATGATCAATGCACGTCTAAGGGCCAGAAACCAAGTCCCAGCTGATGAACCCTAGCTTAGCTAGAACAGCAGAGGCAATAGGATGCTGCTTGCATGCATTGTTATTTCCTAACTAACCTTAGGGGAGGTGGCCTTCCTTGCCTTCTCCATCTCTCTAGCCATGGATGAGCTCTCTCTGTCTCTCTCTCTGTCTCTCTAACACGAACACTACGATGTGCCGAATGCAAGCTGGAACACAATGGTGGATGGCTTAGGCAACCAATAGTTGCACCATTTTATAGAGCTTAGCTAGCCCAGCACCACGAATGCATGCGCAACACACCTCTTTCTTTCTAGCTAGCTAAGAGACAAGTGGGATATGGTGGTAGGTTTCAAGCATAGCTTAGCTTAGCTTAGCTAGATAGTGTGCCACTTCACCAGCCATCTATTCCATTCCATTCAGGGTTCCTTCAAGAGGCCTCTAAGCCCACGTCCAAATCACCCAGTACACGCTTTCAGCATATATCATATATCATCAGCAGTGTGCATGTATGACTGTGTGTGTGTGTCTGTGTGAGAGTGTCTTGTCACTGGCTACCAACCATGGGTTGAGCCATAGCCATCAGCCAAGGGAACCAGGCTAACAAACTTCTCCGGCTGCTTTATTTGAGGTGGGACTGAAACCTCCATCTCTCACTCTCTGGGGTTGGTTATGCATGGGACTGAAACTTCTCGTCGCACGCACTCGTGGTCGCGGCACATCTCATCGCAGATTCTTCGGGGGTGTATCGAGGAAGCGAGCTTGAAGAAGCCATGGATAGAGGCAGGCATTCTGTGAGGTTGCTAGCTTGCCAGGTTAACTGGCTCCTGGCTTGAGGCTGACACTTGCAACAACCTTAACGTTGCCTAGGCAACAGACTCATCCTGTTTGCACGCGTAGCCATGATTGTTGTGTCTCATCTTTTTGGCATATTCACGACATTCTAGATGTGTGCTATTTTCTGCATGCATTTTATCTTTATGGCAGCTATGCTACCTGCGGCACAGCATTACTATGCGTAGTGATCAAGTAACTGGCTTAGTTAGTCCTACACTACATGCATGCTCTGTTTTGCTACCTCCAGCTAGCTGGTTCTAATTTGGTGCTTAGGCAGTATAGCTTCATATTTCGCACATAATTAGGTTGTACGTAGAATAACTTACTTTAATTTGCATCCATGGTTTCTTTTAACGCGTTGTTAATTTATTACTCCCTCTGTAAACTAACATAAGAGCTTTTAGATCATTAAAGTAGTAATCTAAATGCTCTTATATTAGTTTACAGAGAGAGTAGGATTTTACGTCGAATTTACAAATAGTTATATTTATGTCGGATATGGATAGCAATGTAAAAATTGGCCGAAGAAAACTTAATTTGTCTGATATTACTCCATGCAGTTGTGTAGATCAAGGCTCGCCATGTATGCTCTTGAACCGGTTAGTTTTTGTTCTCATCTTAGCTGATCGGCCGTAGCCCAAGTTGGACCGTGTTCTTCATTAAATTCCGTTCAACTACTGCTAACCTTTGTTTCTCTTGGCTAACCCAATAATTGTTTTATACTTAATAATTAATAAATAATACTAGTTGGTGATGTCTCGTACCTCAGTTGGTTAGAGCGACGGTCCGATGTACCGTAGGTCGAAGGTTCAAGCCCTTCCCAGACCATTATATTTTTATTATTTAATATAATATAATTGTTTTATATTTAATAATAATTAATAAATAGTAGTTATTGCCAAGCTCTCGTAGCTCAGTTGGTTAGAGCGACGGTCCGATGTACCGTAGGTCAATGGTTCAAGCCCATCCGAGACCATTAATTTTTTATTATGGCACAATAAGCTTATATGTAATAATATAAAACCGGCGCTGACATGCAGGCCAGCAGCAGCAGAGATTGTGGCACAATAAACTTATATGCATTTTATATGTATCTGTCTCGCTGACATGCGGGCCAGCAGCAGTTCATTTTACATCTGTAAGCCTAGGCCTAGCTATATATATCCAGTTCTATTCTAAAAATAATAAAGTGGGAGATTTCAGCATATATATGCATGAATTGAAAGGCTAACGGAACGGCGATCGTGTTGCATGCGTATCCGGCCATCTTGCATCAATCTACGTCGCGCTCGATTTCGTTATTTTCAGGCCGATTGATCGATCGATTCCTTATGTTCCAAGGTATGATGACGAATATTGCTTTCTCTCTCTCTCTCTCTCTCTCTCTCTCTCTCTCTCTTGAGAGAAAAAACATGTGTGACGGACGACGGACGGATGTCGATCAGGCAGCCGACGCGCGCACCACTGCTTTTAACATTCAATTCAATATCTCACACGTTCTTTATGCGGCATGCATGCAGCCGAAACGCAAACGTGACGTACTGCATGCGCTGCTGCAACGGTGCAACACTCGTTTTCGCTGGTGCCTTTGGTGCGAATCATCTGTCGCGGCGCGCTTTTTAGGTGCTGGTTCAATTTGTTCGTTAATTCCAAGCGAGGTGCTGATTGAGCTGTCCACGAAAATAATCTCTATCCAAAGAGTCTTTCACCTCGCGTTATAAAAGAAAGTTTACGTGAGAAACTTTCAATCTATCCATCTTCAATCATGATAGTACAAAGAATCAGAGATAATAAAAATTGCAACTAGGTCCGTGGACCACCTAGCGATGGCTACAAGCATTAGACAGTCATCGTGTGCCGTCATCGCCCATCTCTCCCTGGAGCCGAACAAATCTTATTGTATTAGACAGTCAGGAAGTCGTCGTGTTAAGACCCCATAGGACCAGAGCACCCGAGCATCAATCATCGCCAATTAAAAAAAAGTCATAGATTGAAAGCATCAAACCTATAAACAGGCAAACCAATACAAATAAAGATCGGATCCAAACAGATCCACCAAAGACCAGCATCAACCGAATCCCGCAAGATCCGATGGAGGCACACCTTCACACGCCTTCCGACTACGCTAGACGCAACATCGGGACGGGGATAGAACGTGGAAGACATTATTTCTACTAAGGGATATCGTCGTTGCCATACAGCCCCAACCAAGATACTGAACCTAACAAGAACAAGAACGGGTCTGTCCCGCCGGTTGGGAGCCGCGAGATCCTCCGTATTTTCATGACCCAAAGGCCATCGGAGATGGAATGGACCGGCAGTAGCACCGACGGGAGGAAGAAGAAAGCTATGGCGCCGATGTGGTCGTTGCTTTATTTTTGTGAATTTTTTATGCATCGCTTGATTTGCATGAAGCCCTCAGGGTGCCGCAGCGAGCGGCATGATGCGCCAGTCGATTTGCACGAAGCCCCGAGCCAGATACAAGGGCACCGCAACGAATGTCATGATGGCGTCAATCGGTTTGCACGTATGCTTTCAAATCTTCCGTTCTGGCCCTTCCTTGCTTGGTGTTCTATTATATTTGGTTTGTCGGCAAATTGACGATCGACATCGACACCATAACCAAGTATTTCCTATGTTCCAAAATGCTTGAAGTTCTAGGTTTGTTTTAAGTTAAACTTATTCACGTTTGGCCAAATTTATATAAAATGTATCGACGGTATATATAGTTGATGCGTGAGAGCCAAATTAAGCGAGACACTGTTCCGGCACTCGTGCGTCACACACGTTTTCCGTTATTTCAGCACCTTATGTTTCAAGGTTTTGGATGCATGGAGCAGCTGCCGCATCGGCGTCATGAGCGTGCGCGGGTTTTCGCTCCTTCCGGCCGCATCACGCATGCATGCATATTTTATTTCCGGCCACTGCATGCACTGCGCTCCTCTTTCTTCGAGTGGTATCTTGGGTACGAAATCGATCGTACGAACGACGAATAAAGCGTACCGTGCCCGCTTGTAGTAGGTGTCAGTTCGTTATGACGAAGTAACAACCACGAATTGTTTATCCGTGTCTTCTCGTGCATTGACAAGGAAAAAACGTACATGTATATACCGTGTGAATTGTGATCTTGCTAACCACACTTCAACTTCTCAAAAATACTGGTATACACGTACTACAGATCACCACACTTTAACTTCTCAAAAATCAAAGGCACTTAATATGATTTTATGTACAAATGTGTACTATTCTTTGAGTTGTGATATTTATCCATATATATTATCCAAACCAAAGGTAAATAACAATATTGTCTTATTTTAGGAGAATCATTTTTTGGACCTTTTAGGATAGTGATGATAATATATTGGGGCCTCCTTGGCAATGATTCTTGATCAGAAAGCCAGCAATGATGCTGACAACCTTCCAAATATGTGTGAGAAAGTCCATGGATTGGTTTGGTGAAGAGATTCCTTTATGCCTACTAGCAACCCCATGCAAATATATATCGTACAGAATATGTACCACCACATATTATACACAAACAAATGCAACTAAAAGAAGTCCCTGGAAAAAACATATCCTGCTAGAACAAGGGGGCGAGGAGGAGCACCGTGAGCGGCTACGACACAAAAACATTTAACACAAAGAACACTGGAATATGAAGTCTCAAGAAGATTTGAGGAGATAGAAAGGGATATTATTTGGTACAAAAATCAACATACTAATTATTTTACAGCCAAGAGGTAACTAGGGTGTCAATGATAAACGGGCGAACAGTTCCAACTTATTGCTCAGGTTACCAAAAACCAAGTCCGCTAAACCAGCTAGCATACTTGACCCACATGCACCATGGACCTTCTCGACAGTAGCCTCATGTTACTAGATGGACACGGGGCACATATTTTACCTAGATTCAGGCCCTCACTAGTGGAGTAACAACACCACTATTCCTTATATAGGATTATATCGAGACGATGTTACAATGGATGAGTACAATGATGGTATCGGCGAGTTGGATGTCAGCCCGTTGAGTTCCATGTGGACGATTTGCGCGGAGCACCCAAATCGAATATGCCCTTGGAGTTTCTCGAATGCCTTTATATAAGGGTGTATATATGTCGGTGGTCGTCATCCTTCATCTTGGTCATATTGCCTTGCATGCCGTTGACTCTTCCTGCCTTTAGTCGCCGAACTTCTTTGAGTTCAAGGGGGGTGGCTTGTCGGAGGAAGTCGGCTGCACATGCATGCCCCCCCCCCCCCCCCCCCCCCCCCCCCCCCAATACCGCACATATGTAGGAAAATACGACCCAAATATGGTATGTGTGACATGAAAATACGATGGAACCACTTCCCCTTGACAAGCTATCTCTGTCAATATTTGTAATGAGGTCGCAGGTGTGTTGCTAAATCGTTTGCCCTGCTGAAGTCGTTAGGCGACTTGCTTGTTGGCATTTGGACTCGTGGAATCGTTGCTTCCCTAGCTAGCCTGCTAGTCTGCCACTCGGTGGCTTTTTTCTATTTCTTTTATGGTTTTTGGGCATGATTGTGTTGTTGCCCAGCCGTCTTATTTTTTTTGGTTCTTCGAACTTGGTTATATGGATGTTTGCTTTATCTATAAAGCGATGTGAAAGCCTATTACGAGAGAGAGAGAGAGTCGTTGCTTCCCTTGTGGTCATTTTAGTCGTTTATGAACCTTGTCATGTGACATACCCTGCGGGGGGTAACCGCGCGAATGTACGGATGGTGATGCGATTGATCATTGGCTTTTGTGCGGCAGGTGGATTTATACACACATTACCCCCTTCGATGAAGCAACACCTTTCCTTCATTCTTCTGTTCTCAATTTCGCAGAGCCCAGAGCTTCTTCTTGCCTTCTCTCCTCCGCGCGTGCCTAATGCAATCCCTGAGCACTGCCATGGGAACCACTGCTACGTAGAACTTCCAGTTGGGTACGCTGGTGGCCACGTACCACGCCATCTTTTTATATATCAATAGTGGAGTATTTAGAATCATTTATGCAATATTAAGAGAAATTTGTCCGTTGCTACAAAACTATAATGAAAAAAAACAAGGATGTAAATTTGACAAGTGAGTACACTGATTAGCTTTGGCTTGACAACCAGTTATATGCAACAAACAAGCAGTGGTTTGATACATGAATTTAGAGATAACAACCACATAATAGTTCGATGCATAATTTAGAGACGGGATGACCAGAGTGTGTACACACGTACATCATGCAAAAGCTGTGGTCACGCAGGCAACTAAAAGTGAAGTGGGAGAAGTGTACTCACCACCAACTCAAAATTTTGTAAGTAGGAAAGATTTGGTTTCACTTTCACAAAGAAAAAAAAAACAGCTGAAAGAAAACAAGGAAAGCAAATCTGTTAGCTTGGGCATGCTGGCCATCAGTCATTCTCAGGTTTCACCGCCCGTTTGAGAGCAAATAAGAGGAATACACATGTCGCTTCTCCCAATTTAAGTAATGATATATGATAGGTCCTGGCCTTAATATTTTGGCTTCAAACACAAGCAGTGAGCAGTAAGTACCTCACGGACCCTAGCTCTGTCACACCTAACGGCAAAAGTGTTGGCATCAATTCGTTAGATAACAGTTTTCCAAATGCCGTAAGAAGGCTGCCACCATATAAATATAGTGCTTATATTTCTACGCCGCTAGTGCTAAGCAACAATATAATTTGTTTAAGGTGGGACTGAAACTTCTTCCTTCTCTCGCTCTCTGTGGTTGGTTATGCATGGATGTATGGATAGATGATGGCATGGTTAGGTTACTTGTCGGGCATCGCCGTGTGGCTAGCTAGTGCGGCCAAGACCGGTGGCTAGGAGGAAGCTTCGTCGATTGTCGGCTATGGAGGTGTACGTTTGCATGGAATGCAAGCAATGCAATGAGATAGCTCGTAGCTGTGTCATCTGGTCTCCTTTTTTTGCCGCGGGTAGCTATGTCAACGTCTAGATACTTGAGGCTGGTACTTGCAAGAACTGGCAACACTAAGGCAACTTGTCCATGGTTTAATTATTGTCGTGTCTCGTCGTTAACTTCATATATATGTTTTCTCCCTAAAAAAAACTTCATATACTCCGTATATGTTAATTCTAGCGTATTGCTACGTGATTCTGAGTGCTGTTGTAATAATGAAGGCTTTCGTCCGGCATTATATTCTAACTACCTCCGTTTAATATTAGTTGGCATTCAAACGGATGTATTTGGAGCTGGAAAACTGGCCCAATGAACAACAAAGTGAGCAATAGGACTCCTCCCCCCACGTTGTCCCCGCAGGCGACCGGGGGCAAACCCTAGAGCACCGCCAACGTCCTCTCTCCTCCCAGCCTCCCTTACCCGCCGCCGCCGCTGGACAAAGCCCGGTCGGCGTAGGTGGCGGCGAGGAACTGGCTCCACTTCGCTCGGGGCGCGGCTGGCGCGGGACAGCTTCTCGTGCAGGGGCGGTGTGCTGGCGCGGGGCCTTCCGGCGCGCAGGTCGATGGCGCGTGCGGCGAACGCTGGCGTGGTGGCAGACTGTTGTTGGCCGTGGTGCAGCGGCTTCGAGGAGACTGCTCGGGCGGGTGCGTGCGCCCTGTTCCTTGGATAGGTCCGACCAGATCTGGCTCGGGGCGCGGCGCGGGCGGTGGCCAGAGGCCCGGCTAGGTCTCTGGGGGGCGGTGTGCTGCGTCCGTCTCAGGAGGGTGGGCGAGGGCAGGCCCCCGGCCAGATCTGGCCTCCTGGCTCAAGGTGGCGGCGCGGGCCGTGGGCAGCGCAGACCGGCTGCCGCAGTAGCTCCGGTGGCAGTGGTGGCTGGTGGAGGTAGGCGGGCGACATTGGGTAGCGTAGGTTGGTGGTGGTGGTGGTGGTACGTGCCGGACGGATCTGGCATTTTTCAGTGGGTGGCGCGAGTTGGGACACTGGCCCGGCGTGGCAGCTGCTATGGCTGTGGGCGTCGGCGGCGAGGCGCTCTGGTGTCAGCTTCCATTCGCCGCGACGGCTCGGCGTGTCGGCTGCGGCAGCGGCTGGATTTCCGGCGTCGGCTCATTTGTAGGCGGCCCGGTTCAACCTTCGGTCTATCTCCTTGGCATCCGGCTGCTATCTTCGTGATGGTTGGCCCTCCCCCAACTGTGTTCCATCACTTGTCTCGCACCCGACAGCAGGACCAAGCTCGTCTCGTGCCCGGCGGCAGGACTGAGCTTGTCTCGCGCCCGGCAGCAGGACCGAGCTTGTCTCGCACCCGGCGGTAGGACCATGCTTGTCTCACGCCCGGCGGCAGGACCATGCTCGTCTCGCGCCCGGTGCCTCAGGACAGGTCGATGGAGGCCTGTTTTGGCCGGCCTATTGGGTCTCGGCACTAGGGGCAACCTAGGGGTGCGAAAGGCGGGTCATTTCCGCTCGTATCTTTGGTTGGGGTAGCGGCCGGTCTCGGGTAAGGCGGTGTCAAGGTCTTGAATGCCGGGGCGGCGGCCCTAGTGATGGGTCTGCAGTGCTTATGAGCAGAGCATGTGGCTTGGTGCTGCCCAGTTGCCACGGCCGTGTTGGCGTCGTGGTAACTGTGGTGTGGCGTTCGGTGGCGGTGAGTGGTGGACTGGGGTGAAAAACTGCTCCATGTTCAGACGGACCGGCGGCGGGGGAGCTCGTTCCCTTCTTAAAGGCGTCGGTGCAGCTCTCATTGCCCGTCGTGTTGCTCCAGGAAAAACTCTGATCCTCGGATCAGGCGGTGGCGGCACTCCGGTGTCGTCCCCTTCCTAAAGGCGCCGCCTTGGAGCCCATGGTTCTTCATATGCAGCTTCACTTCTTCACGGTAGGGTGTTCATGGCTGCAACCCCCGGCTGCTCTTGTAGTGCTAGGGATGGTGTTGCTGCACTCAGCGCCTATGTATCCTATTTTGGGTGGGGGTGTGTGTGTTATGAGGGCGTGCGTTTGTATCGAGTGATGTTGATCGTTGCTTTATATATAAAGCAGCGATAAGCACTGAAACACATCTAGATACGTACAACCAATAATACGACGATGATGATGGGTGCCTCAGTCACTCGCTCGCGTCGCTCCCAGGGGGGCAGCACGGGCGAAACCTAGCCGCCGCCAAGTGAATCCGACGGGCAAAGCCCGCTCGGCGTTCGGCGGCGGCGGGGACTTCTCCTCGCGAGACGCGTAGCGGCGGCCCTGGACGACGCGAGGCGACTGGCGGCGGCGGCGTCTCGCCGGCGCAGGCAAGCCGGGGCGGCGGCCCCGAGCATGGTGGCGGTGCCGTTCTCTCCTCTCCTCCCTCCCTGTGGGTCGTGTGGGGCGGTGCTGGGTCGGCCTCCGCGGATCTGGCGCCAGGAGGCTGGATCCGTCGATGGGGCTGCCCAGGCGTGTGGCTCCGGCAGCTGCAAGTCTGGCTGGTTGAGCTGCGGTGGTGGCAGCGTGCTGCAACTCCTAGATGGCGGCACGGCGGCGCCGCGTAGGTGGATGTGCTGCGGCGGTCGTGGGGAGCGGTCCCTGGCCTCCGGAGGGGTGTATGCTCTGCCAGCTCCGGCCGTGCGAGCAGTGGAGATGTGGTCATGGCTGTTGGCGGCGGCTCCGGGCCGGTGTTGTGTGGCATGGCCGCTGGTGCTTCCGGTGAGGGTGGTGTCTCCCTGGATGTGTAAGGGTTGCGGGGCGGTGGGCTGTCCTCGCGGCAATACGGTGATGGTGGTTGTCCTGGGGCTCTGGACGAAAGTTTCTGCCCGACTCGATCGGTGCCGGCGACGGCGGCGCTCTATTGCACCGTTTCCATCTTGATGGTGTTGTCGGGGAGCCCCGACCCGCCTCCAACCAAAGGAACCTCATCTTTCGGGTGAAAACCCAGATTTAGTTTGCTGGATCGGATGGCGGCGGCGTCTTCTTGGACGTCGTTTATCCTTCTTGGAGGCGCCATCTTTGGAGACGAGGTCCGGTTGGCGCTTGTGGCTTTTGTGCTTCTGGTGGTATGCCGAGACGGTGGATGCCGGAGCGGCGGCTCCGGACGGTGGATGTATGCCGAGGCGGCGGCCTCGGACGGTCATGCAACGGCGGTCCTATGGGGTGGGTCCGCTGCTTTGCTTGGCATGGGCGGCGACCTGGTGCCGCGAGGGTGGCCAGTTTGTCGGCTCGGTCGACGCGATCTGTGGGGTCGGTCTGGCCGGAAGTCGGGGCGGCGGCCCCGAATGTTTGGTATAGCGTTCGTGGTCTGCGGGCGGTCGTCTCGTGTAGCAAGGGCTACGAGGCGCCTGAACCGTGCGACGTTGTGGCTCGCTTGGGGGGGGGGGGGGGGGGGTCAGAGCGGCGGCTCCGGAGTCGGGGGTGTGTGTTTGTTGCAATGTTGCCTTGGGTCGTGTGGTCGACAAGGGTTCGTTGCGTGTGCGGTTTTTCAGTCTGATTTTCCTCATAAACTGGGCCACTCTGTTAGGTTTTCGATTCGGTTTCCCTCATAAATTGGATCAACTCTCTTCTTCTATAATGCAAAGCCAAAGCACCTGGCCCTCTGACGAGGTTCCGTCAAAAAATGATGGGTGCCTCGTTCTTGAGCATCTATCATCTAGATCTGCGAGGGGAAAGCAAGACCCTCGTTGGCTCTTAGTTTATCTTCCTCGAACATCTACAGAACTTTGATAGCGGGGAGTAACTTAGACTAATAACATACATATGTTCCTACTCTATGTTATTGCCTTCATAATAAAAAGTGTCGTATACATTTATTGCTTTGTAGACTCATTTTGCATTGAAAAAATTATGTAATGGTAACATATTATGTTACTTCATTTGTCTCTCTCCTCTTTAATTACATAACACATCATCTTTTTTACTTATGCGACATGTATACTACTACTTATGTTACTTCCACTATGACTAGTCTTAGAGCATCTCCAATCCAACTTACCGAATTTTGACACCTACCTCTATATGCACACGGATACATTCAGAGTGTCGGACACATTTCCTCCCAACATATTGATTTCGTTTGGGGGTTTGCGAATGTTTACACACATGCATTTTTGTAGAACCGTTTGTACACATGCATATGAGAGAGTGTGTGTGTGTGTGTGATACAGGTTGGGCCGGATCTGATGTACGGGCTAATATGGTCACATTCACATTCGGACACCCCCATTTCCTCCTCACATATGAACTGTGTTTCCCTCAAAAAAAAAATGAGCTGTGTTCGAACAAAGGGGAAGGTTTTGGGAATCTCGGTTGGTTAGGCTTCTTTTTCCTCTCTTTCCCGTCCGGGCTGTCTGCTCAGACATATGAGGAGGATTTGAGGGCCTTGGTTGGATGGAGATGCTCTTATAGATGTGTGTAATGGTACTACTTCTCGTCCCCCGTCCTGATAATCATGATGTTTCCAAACTAAAGTATTGTTCTATGACACCAAGTCAGGACCTTGCCGTGCTAGTCTAAACGGCATGATAATTTTGCACACGCTTACGCAAGGTATAAGTTTAGATAGGTTTTATTGCAACAAGGAACACTGATTCAAGTTTGCAGACCATACGACAAGTTCTGCGACACTAAAGGCGCTTATCCATGGAACAGAACACGACGAACAACAACAGTCCATGTAAACACATCTCATCCGGATCACTGCTGCTTCAACACAACCGATCGATAAATAGAATCGAGAATAGTCCTCCATGGCCTCAGGTGCAGCTTTCCCCTCTCTTTAACCTGCTCCTAAGGCCTCCTCCAAACACCCACTTGATTTAAATTATAATGAGCGCACTATGCTCGACTCACATTTTCTTGGGGTCCGAGCCGCTTTCATTTTGGTGGCCTTGAAGAATTGTGCCGCAGACATTCATGGCGCGGGCATCTAATAGACTGTGGTTCCAGAGTTTAATCATAAGGAAACGCCAGCTCCTGTTCACCCAGCGAGAAATTGCAAGTCAAATAAACACCAAACAAAAAGGTGCCTTGCTAGGCGTTACAGATGACCACAAGCAGATACTACTCACTCCGTCCCAACATATAAGAGTGTTCTCGACACTAGTGTAGTGTAGTGTCAAAAACACTTATATTACGGGACAGAGGGAGTAGTTGACATCGATAGAACTATAGCTCAGCAACTCACCATAGTAGAGGAGGATTCTGTACAAGATGTTTTCCATGAAGCCGGGAGAATGCCTCGCAGGCCCAAGGAATATGACCATCAGCTAGCACCCTGTAATTTAGCAATTCAGTAAGAGAAACGGACATGGAGGGTTCCGTGGGTATCACTAGACCAAAATTTGTACCACACAGGATGAACACAACTTGTCAAAACAAAGTTGTGATATCCTCTGCAGGAAAAAATATCATATATGATGGATACACATAGTCGAATCAAACTCAAACGAACATATTTTGTTCTGAAGGCAACAACAGAAAAAACGGAATGAAAACTTTCAATGGAGTATCATGTCATATGAAAAAGTTCAAAAAAGAAGCATATAGAAATAACCCATGCCCAACACGGAACAAACAGCCTTCCGACAATCATCAAAATGAGAATGACTGAAGAACAAAGCATTCTGTGCAAGACGAAGACAAAATGGTACCCCCTTCTCACTGGAAACACCCCCAGCTTAACGCATCAGAAAACACCTTTTAAAACAATATAAAATGATGAGGACTTGGTGCTTGAAGAATTTTCATATCCAAAATTTCACAACAACTAAAATCATAAAAAGAGATTTCCAATTCAGGAAGAACGCAAAAATAGTCCTGACCTTTGTTTCCGAACAAATGAGTTCCACATATGCATAATAAGTTTCTCATCGTCTGTGACGTCAACAAAATCCTCAAGCATCTGCAACACAGAAATGTAATAACTTAAAAGGGGGAATAGTAGAAATAAATTTTTAGACGGAGACTGACTTGAGCTCATGTGTAGGCAACAGCATGAATATAAATTTTATGTTTCTGAACAAAGAGGATGAAAAAAATATGATTGTATCTGACCCGTTTATCTTCAAAATCGGCGATGTCATCATCAACTTCATCTTCACTATCACGGTCCGAGAAAACTTGTTCCAGTGCCATTGGCTACAAGAAACGTAGTAAATGCAGTCAAGTTAGATTTCAAATGTAGAAATAAACTGTAGATAATCCAAAGTCCAAAGTCATAATACCAAATAAATAGTATATAATACTTAAAATCCAATAAACAAAAATAATTATGGGCAGTGCAATAACCAAAGGATGAGCATCTGCATTAAAAGCAAGACAACGAAGACTGGCGTACAGCCAAGTGCAACCATATAGTCTGACACTCAAACCAGACATTACGCTAGCAAGACTGGCAGTCTGGTATTTGTGTAAAATAAACACGCAAGCTCTTCCAGATCACCATATTTTATTTCAAGAGAAGCTAATCATGAATGGAGAAGAGTATTACTGCACACCAACCTCTGAGGAGAAATAACCTACTCCCTCCGTCCTTTAAAGAGTGTACTTCCAACTTTGTTGGAGGGTCAAACTATCTCAAAGTTTGACCGGGTTTGTGCAAAAATATATCAATGTTTGTGAAAATAAATAGGTATATGATGAAAACATAATTTATTATGAATCTAATGCTACTGATTTCATGACATAAATATTGGTGTATTACTGTATAAATACAGTCAAACATATAAATGTTTGACTTTCCAACAATGTTGGAAGTACACTCTTCAAAGGATGGAGGGAGTAACATTTTAGACCTCGACTATAAATCAGCATCAAATTCAAATGCTAAGTTAGAGGTTGCACTGATTATTCCCCCGTAGAAAATAACTAAAGACCAGGCACCCAGAAAACAAAATGTGGATACAAAATCCTAAGGCTATACAAGAATTATGGAACTATCAACTATGCAAACAGGCAACAGAAATAGAACAATAAAGTTTAAAGAACATAGAACAATACAATGAGAGGGTTTTTATTTTCCACACACCTGTGCCCTGTGAGAATGGAAAAACTGGCGTTTCTGCAGGAGTTGCCGGCTGCCAGACAGTATACAAAATAAAACAGTTAGTTTAACTTAACATTTTAAATCTTACAATGCATAATGTGATACCGGCAATGTAAACAGAAGGGCTACTTTCTGGGATCAGCTCGCTCCGCAGATAGTTTCCTTGTCTTCCCAAACTGTAGTACTGTGGGTGGTGAAAGATTGCTACCATGTAATGATTGAGCAGGATCAACAGAAGCACGTGGTGCAGAAATATCTGGAAATTTTAGACAACGGAAATGGGATATGAGCACGTGTAAGAAATAAATCTTCACCTAAGGTAAGGATCAAAATGTTTCAGGTGTGTTATATTCAAAACAGCATGCAGAACTTCTCAATGCTGAAATTCCATGTGCATGAAACAAAAAAGAACTAGCTCATTCTAAATTTACCAAAAATCCAAATTCACCGGAAATTTTACTCGTTTGCCAAACTGTATGAGTAAGTCAAGAAAAATATTTGGTTGACTAAGAAAAAAGGAAAAGGAAATCACAAGATAAGAATGTACCATCTTCCTCCCTCTGCACAAAGTCGTCTTCAGACACTGCCTGGGCGTCTTCAGGTGAATCTGAATCCATGATATGTGGATGTACATGGCTTATTTTCTCAGCTGTGGTTCCCAACATTCCCAACCTTCTACGCTTCTTAAACCTTGAGCTGATGCAACACAGTTTGGAAAATCAAACAGAGAACACAGCAGTAACACCTTGGAAAGTGATGAATAGCTTACGAGTAGGAAAATGTTTGATGTCTTGGATCAACTCCCTCAGCCACAAGCTGAAAATAATTGGGATTATTAGTTCCAAATATTAGAAACAAAATGCTTCAATTCAAATCAATTACTAACGATCCATGGATTTACTATGCCAAGCACGTAAAACTTATGCAAAGCAGATTCTGCGAGGTATCCTGCACATTCGTCAAAGAATTTTGCAGAAAGCATGGGTTGATCATCACCAAGAGGCATAATATGTGCAGCTCATGGCCTTTGCATACAAGAAAGTAGGATGAAAAGCTAAGAACAAAACTGAGAATTTAATTAGCAGAAAACCAAGGGATATTCTTGTTATGTGGGGAATAAGCTATCGCTTATCAATGGAGCACCAGCAAAGGTCACAAGACGGATACACCACAGCCGGTCTCGGTGCTAGAGTCGGACTTACACGACTCAGGCCCAAGTCATATTGATTCAGTCAATCCACCCAAGCTAATTGTTTGGTGCGGTTAGTCCCTCGATTAGTCAGGATTAACCCTTTTTATTCAAATTAGTTGTACCCCAAGTCATACTGATTCAATGAGTCCACCCAAGCTAATTGTTTGGTTCGGTTAGTCCCTCGGTTAGTCAGGATTAACCAGTTTTATTCAAATTAGTTGTACTTGTTAGGAATCCTAGAGTTTTATTCAAATTAGTTGTACTCGTTAGGAATCCTAGATTCAAGGATTATCTAAATGAATGGTGCTCCATTAGGGGTGCTACAGATAGGATGAGTGGATACTGCATAAAACCGCGAGATGTAAATTGTAATCTACTGAGTCAAGTCAAACAAAGAGCTAAGGAAAACAAGTCTTTCCTGCTCTCTGCCTCACCCTCTCTCCTATCCTTGCGCAGCTGCGCCTAGCGCTTCCAGCCCAAGACCTAGCCAAACCCACAAACAGTACCCCAAAAACCAACCTCACACTAAAGGGCAGCCCGGTGCATGTAGCTCCTGCTTGCGCAGGGTCCAGGGAAGTGTTCCGACCACTTTGGGTCTATTGTTCGCAGCCTTTCCCTACATTTCTGCAAGAGGCTGTTTCCAGGACTCGGAACCCGTGACCTCATGGTCACAAGGCAGCAGCTTTACCACTGCACCAAGGCTCCCCTTCAAACACGAACCTCACACTCACGAGATAATACTCTCCTACAAAATCCATTCCATGAAATCAAGCCATATAACATGCTAAACTTAGAACACTCGGTTCAAACAGCTAACTTGGAAGTTCTAGATCTCTGATTTACCTCAGTTCTCCAGACATCAGTCTTCAGACTAACATTAACAGCCTGGCATTCTTCAGATATCTGTTTGAGCATAATGAACAAATTACGATCAAAGTATGACAACAAGCAAATAAGATTTAGTGATGGAAATTTCGGAGGTTTACCAACCCAAAACTCAAAGTGGAATAGGTCATGTGATGAGTTCAAGTGACACCCCAAACCCTAGTACCACCAGGATCACAACATTAGAGATTTGCCCTGAGAAAGTGGGCACAAAGATTGTTCCCAAAAAAAATAGAAAGGTCGTGCAGAAAGCAAACACAATCCAAATTTCATCACAAAGAACATCTAGACATTAGTGGTGCAGTGAGAATAAAATATTTGGTTTTACCTAACTGTAGCAGGTGAAATGATCCACCAGCCAATAGCAGCAAAGTGACATTTGAATAAATACAGTGCAAATGGAACTTTGCATCAAACTTTACCTTGTAGCTTCCACATTTTACCAAGCAGAAGGGGCAAGCAAAATCTTCAGTGACTGGTAAGAAAAGACCAATATAAGAAACAAAAAGAAAACAAGAAGAGCAAAGAATCACGAACCAACCAGAATTATTCGGGCTTTTTACCAACAAATGTCAATAAGTGGCGTAAAGTGAACATAGGTAATTGCTCGAATCTAACACTGGATCTTTGTCATGATCAGCATTCACAACAAAGGACTAAAAAACACGGCTGGAGCTATACGGCACTCAATCAGCAATACGTACATCAGTTCATGGGCAAACATATACCTTAAACTACGCCACCAAATACAGCACATAGCACTCCTTTTATGATTATTAAGATACTTTGGTCTCCCATGCTTTACACATTCGTAAAATCTATTCTTCCAATTTCAATGTTACACTATCATTCTGAAGCGCTACAGATCATATGAGGTGTGTGCTTTCTGTCTTATGCACCAGCATTTTCAGTAATTGCATCTTTTTTAACGGAGCATATCTGACTTTTGCGTTTGTGGTAATGACACGGAACTTGATTTTCAGAACAAAAAAATGCATAATTCATAATTAATTCAGAGAGAAATTTATAAGCCATTTCTTAAGTTAAAAACATATCAGTACATTAAAACCATTATACTTACCATTACCGAACTTAGCTCGCCAGCTTTAGTTCCAGGATCATATGCTAACCTAAAGCGTAACAGCGTAAAGTTCTCCACTAGGTTACTAGCTATGGCACCACAATTAGTGTGACAAAGTAAATAAGATTACCACCATCAAACAGAAGTAGCTATTATTCCAACATGTGTACCAAGAAAGGGTCTTAGCAGAATATCTTTTAATAGTTCAATGCTGGTGGATCATTTATTCAGATATTTAACATATCTAGTTCATTACTTTTCACAGTCAGGTATAAGGAGAAAATGTAGAACACCTAGAAAAAATGTCAAATACATGATACAAACAAGTGTGAGTGGAAGTGTGGAACTGAAAAAACACATGAACCCAAATGTTTGTGTAAGGGATAACCTTCAGTCTTTTGCATAGTATTGTTGTAGTACTTGAAGTTGAAAAGCACATTACCAGCTCTCAACCTGTGTGGAAAACAAAAAAATTATATCTGCTCAATTGGTCATATTGAAACGCAAATGCATTTGTAGAGATGAAAGTAAAAGCAAAGTGTCACACTAAGACCTGGCCAGACAACAAGTGCTTCGGTTAGGCTAAGGTCACACAAGAGCACAACAAACCTGAGCCGGTAGCCAAAACCCCACCACTAGGCACTAACAGAAATTTGATATACTGACTCCATTCCTTTACCTGCCCTTTCAGACATCTAAATCTATATAGAAGGTACCAATACATGTTTGTGGAATCCACACAATTTGAACCATCCATCCAACTTTCACCGAATGATTCAGAATTTTAGTTGGACTTTCTCAGATTCGGCTTTAATTGCACAATAATCCTCTTAATAAACCTCCATCTTATTTATTTTCCTCCTACCTTAATTGTAAGTGAAATCCTAATCCCTTCTCTGATTTCTCTTGTGTGCACTCACTCTGCGTCCTCTTCTCTCAAGGTGACATATTTCCCCCCTCTTCTCCCCACGCACACATGCCCACTTCCCTCTCGATATCTGCCACCTTTGCCGCTCGCCTGCCAATCGCCCCCCACTGCGCTATCTATTGTGTGGCGCTGAGAACTTCTTTGTGTTTGCAATATGTTCATTTCATTTTGCATTATGTCCCTATGACCAATGCCATCACTTTCTTCAACTATATTTCAGGAAAGCAACTAAAAGTAGTATAATGATCTGAAGGTATTTTCTATGGAAAATCTAGAACTATTATTTGAACATGACAAATCAGTATATATTTGTGTATATTAGCAGCCAATTTAAAAGATAGACTCCGTGCATTCTAAAACAACACCTAACAATGAACAGGTCCATCTTAGCCCGCTCAACTGTCACAGACGTCCAGTTTTCACCCTCAACTATGAAACAGAACATTTAACAGCCTGTCCATGTTGGTTTTGCCACATTTGGTACATGCCACCCACACACACATAAAATGTTTTCAGCAGGCAGCAAGCTCAGCTGCGCTGACTGCAAAACAGTGGCCATCTACTAAACCCTGTCAAAAACTCAAAATAGATATCTTCGAGCTAAGCTCTCCAAGCAAGCGAATGCAGTTACTCACGACTCTATTACGATAAATAGAGCTATAGATATGCATATACATGTAGTAGTGTTACCTTATGATATGTGGTAATGAAGAAGGTGGGACACCACTGTATGAGTAACTACTATATGGAGATTCAGACATGTCTTTTGCACCAGCTTCTTGAGCAGATATGCCTACTTGGAGTTGATATGAACCCTGCAACAATAATACAAATCTCAGAGAAGCTACGGAAGTAAATAACAGAACATACTGCAGTAAGGTGCTGACATCCTATATAAAAAATACTTACCCACTTAAATGCGGAAACAATTATTAGATAAAAAATAAAGTAACAGGGATAAACTTACCGTAGCATCAACCTTATGAGAGCAAAATGTCAAGCAACTGTCCTGCTCCATAAATTTCGGCTGCATATATAACAAAAGGAAAGGCAAGTAGGTCAACATATAGAGTCAAGTACGGGCATCTTTGGTTCAAGGCTAATTTTGCTTAAGCAATGTGTGGCTTACCGCAAAAGAGTGGCTAACAAAATTAAAGCCACAAGTGTGGCAAAAGATTGTGTCTATGACACATGGGCCATATATGTAGTTAAGTGTGTGGTAAAAACGGGTATGTACCTCAAAAAACTGTGGCTTGCCTATGGTTAAGCGTGGCAAGTTGTGCAAAAGATTGTGTCTATGACACATGGGCCATATAGGTAGTTAAGTGTGTGGCAAAAAAAGAGTATGTACCTCAAAAAACTGTGGCTTGCCTATGGTTAAGCATGGCAAGTTGTGCAAAAGATTTGTGTCTATGACACATAGGCCATATAGGTAGCTATAAGTGTGGCGAAAAACAAGTATGTACCTCAAAAAACTGTGGCTTGCCTATGGTTAAGCGTGGCAAGTTGTGACTGGGAACCAAACAACCCCTAAGATTGGCAAGTAGTTGCCACTACACTGCATATTATCTCTCTTGATTTAACAATTTTCTATTAAAAACAAAAAAGATAGCGGATCCTGAGAAAGAACTGAATGGAACACATTTGCAGAATCACTGGAATATCCATAAACTACAATTTCAACCTTTACTGTTAATGTTCATCTTATAATATGTTCAGTTATCTTGATGCAAATTGCACTACTAATTTGACGATTTTCCATCTGAACTTCTGTAATGGGATGTGCTAATTAATTGCAAGCACTACAGCCTTCTAGATAGCAGAAGGTACATGGGGTAGATCGTCAAAATTTAACGTACAGGTGGCTAAGGTAATTTATGTAGTTGAAACATGCTTCAGGTGCTGCAAAAGGATTTTGCTTCGTCCATCCTATGGTTAAATACTACAGAAAATTTGCAGTGCATACAATAGGAACATTAAAGCTTAAAACCATGAGCAAGTTGAATTGGCATACCTCTAAGAAACTTGGGCTCATACTAACTGCAGAAGCCAACTCCACTGTATGTCCCAAATTTAAAGTTACACAGTTCTCCAAAGACGAACCAAGTAGATCAATTGGTATTTTACCCCAGAAACATTTCCCTTCAAGCTCTGACAAAATGCATCACATAGATGATAGTAAATAACTGCACTCGACAACACTACAAATCATAAGTGGTTTCTGAGATTCAATGTGTTCTTTACACTTTATTTCAGAAGGCACATGTGCTAGCTATACTAGCCAGTATGGGTGACTGACAATAACTATACCCTAAAAGGAGATAAAATAATCTAAACTAATGGCATACATGGCCTAGTAGCCCCTTGTCAAAAACCGATAATGCAATGTTTAAGGATACTTTTCATTTGATTCTCCTAACCACAGTAAAGTCCGTAAACATAGCCAGATCTTGCTCACCTACACTTTGTTAAGTAGTTATCCATGGATTAAAGGAATGTTTGTTAACTATTTTTTATTTCCAACGACTGTAATACTGATCTTCCATGCAAGAGAAGGTCTGGTAAGTTGCTGTTAGCTGTGAGATAGGTGGTTGCAAGGGTTGGATTGGTTTGGCCAAGAATATTGAGCGTGAACTAGCTTAGCATACTGGGAGATAAACATAGTTTGATCACTGGTCTTCATTCTTGTCAAGAATTGGGCATTTGAGAATACAATTATATCTTCCACCACATGATAAGCAACAGTAACTGGCTAGTGGTAGCTCAACCTGTGTGGCACACATTTTGTGTGCCACACATTTTGTGTGGCACACATTTTTGTGTGGCTATCTAAATGTCTTACTTGCTAAGTTTTAACATACTGTGTTAAACAACGGTAAGCATGCGCTTATTCTAGTAACTAAGTATTTTTTTCACAAAATAACAACCACAAGCTTACTTTGGAGAGCAGAGCCTTCCACATGGTCCACAGAGCAGTTATGTTCACCACGATTTTCCCCAACTTGCCCTTCCGAAACTAAAAAGGGAACCAAATGTGATTGTGGTGAAGAAATGTAAAACCATAAACATCACATATGAAGCACATCATACCGCAGCTGATAAGGATAATGTTAAGGTTGCAAGCTCGGGAGGTTGATAAATTCTTGATGTCTGGAATTATGAACGTAGCTTTGGTGCGACCTTTATTACCAAATTCACTAAAAGCCGTAAGCAAACAAGCCCGACTGAATCGATATATTGGAGAATGCTGCAAAACATTATGCATTAATGAGATAAGAGATCATTTGGTACAAAATGTTGCATGTGTGGAACTAAAAAATAGGCAGACTTACCCCTTCAAGCGAAATATTACTGGTAGGTGTAGCCAACAGAACATAAAGAGGAAAGATATTCTGTTCTGGCAACTCGGTATTTGTACCTCGAGATAGTGATACCGTTATCTGAATCCTACATCCATAGCACAAACATTGATCAGCATTTGCACGATGAATAGACAATAAAATCCAAAAGTGGTTAGTACATAGTTTAACAGACATTACACCTGAGAACTTAATCACTTGGGCCTTGTTTGGCCAAGCTACCGTTTCAGCTTCTACTAGGGTGTGTTTGGTTTGGGGCATGGGATGGAATGTCACAGGTTGGTTCTGCACCTGGCACTGGTTCTTGTGTTTGGTTTGAGAAGAAACTGGAACAGACTGATTCCCCACAAGTGGATATACCCCTCCGATGCCAAACCAACAGATTCCTCCAAATCGGTGGAATCACATGGCTCCTCGTCTATTAGCGATAAAAATACAAATAAAATGAGCTCGTCTCACTGCCATGTCTCTCGCACCCTCACATCTCACCCCCTCGATCTGTGGAGGAGCACCACCCAGGGCCACAGCGGCAGGCCGCAGTCATTCTCCGGCGGGAGGAGGCACAAGCCGCTGAGAATCTCGAACGGAGCCTGAGGCCACCATCGCTCTCAGATTCCTACACAGAGAGCTGAGGCGGGCCTAGGAGTAGTGCTTGCCATCACAGGCGACTATCAAAACTCTCTTGACGGCTCACCAGAGCGGGACGGTGGTGGTCTCGAGCTGTTGGGCGGACGAATTTGTCGAGAGCCATGAGAAAAGCTAGCGAATTGTTAAAGCCCAGGCACACTGTAAACTAAAGTACACTTTGCTCTACGAAGAACCATACTTTTTTTGCGAATACCAAGAGCCATACTTGAATAAACATCATGTGTATAGTACACACACTAAAGTTCCATAGATCACAAATGTACCAAATGTGTAATACAATATATAGTACCACCTCTGTTTCAAATACCAGGCGTACTAAGTTTCAGTAGAACAAACATTTGACCAGGAATTAAACTATTACTATGTAACAATTGTGCTAGAAACACATAACCACAAATTTGTGCTTTAATTGTACTTTAGAAGATGGGTCTAATGTAATGCTCATGCTAGGATCACACTGTGCGTGAGTGTGTGACCCCTCCGACATGACCTATCTGGAAAAATATCCTAACCCCAACACAGAGCGCCTCACTCATGTGTACCGCATGTAGGAAAACCCCTGGCAAGATCCCAGTCATGCCATGTCACCACCAGCATGCCGTTCTTTTGCCTGCCATACCCCGGCTCGATTGGACTAAAATTGATCCGCTTTGCCAAATTAAGGGAGGCAGATGCATGATTCGCAAGGCGGCGTGCCTAAGTGTTTCCACTTGCCAAGTTTATCGACATCTGATGCATTTCTCTCCTACTTTTTATGATCATGTATGTGCTAACTGTTGCATAGCCAACCTAGGCAATGGCATTCGGAAGGGAAATTATCAATCCAATTAGTTTCCAAATGACTAATAAATAAGCATTAAGAATAATGAAAAAATCCTGCTACGTTCTTCAAATTATTGGGTGGAGTAGGATCTACGGTTTGATACTACTACTATGTTCAAAGCATTTCCAATTTAATTCAACTCTAATCATAACAACCTTATGTACGCCGTTCCAAGACAGCTAAAGGAATCAGCAAACTACATAATAGTGAAGTCTCTGCAATTCGCAAATAAAAAATAGTGAAGTGTCCGCTATGTAAAAAAGAAAATACGTTTTGAAACAGGACAGTCCTTTCTTTTTCTCGACATATTGGATTTGGATCACAACAATTCTGAGTGTCAGCATGTTCTGCAGTAGAGTCAAAGTGTGTACCTCTTTTTTCGGCTTGCATGTATCTTGTAATGAAGGCATCTTTGCAGAAAAGCGGGCTGCAAAAGTCAGTGAGAGATCATTGGTATCTCAAATCACTTGCACATGATGGTTATGTGATAAACACATGTGATTCATGTCAAATGAAGCTGCAAAGTTAAGATGGAACTTACATTTCTAATGGCCCGCCGCTGAATGATATTGTATAGCTCAACTGGCTTGCAGTACAACGCGAAACTTTCTTCAGCAGCAAGCTGCTCATCTGGAGATAATCGAGCTCTAAGCTGTTGCTGGCGCATCTGGTCTGCAGACTGAGGGTAACTGAATTCACACCCAGCGTCCCTGCATGTATGCAGCACCAACATCAAAAGAAGAAGATACATTCATCTCATCTCACTATTAAGATCAAGAAAACCATCTACCATATATACATGAGTGCATATCTGCAAAGCAGCTGAACAGTTACAGAACAACTAAGCTACTTCTCAGAATCTGGATACAACCAAGGTGGGCCACACAGATTTCCAGTGATTAATTCTTAGAAATAAAAATGGCCATTTACTAGTTTCCAGGTGCAACCAGCCGACATAGGTTACCAACCAGGGATGAGTCAATAGACAATACTCATTTATTAATTTCCAAATGCAACAAGGTAAGCTCTGAATATACTCACACATTAATTCTTGGAAGTAGCCACTTACAGTGAAAAGAACTTCACTATCCCACAAAGCATCCTACACACACAGAGACCACAGTGCAGTATCCAACTGCGATTCTAACATTGTACTAAAAAAAAATTCTCCTGCATTGCCCACACAGACATGACCAGGCAAATTCGACACAGCTCAAGTAACAAGTAGCACGAGTATAGCATAAGCACAGCAACAGTAAAATAGGTTAGGGGGGAGAGGCGTACGCTGCGTCCCGGGCAGGTAAAGGTAGGCCAGGCATCCTCCTCGCTGCCGCCGAGCTCCTCAGGGTCGCGGACGGGCGGATTTAACAAGGGGCATCAACCGGCGGGGACTGGTCTAGGTGGCGCGCCTGCACACCAGAAATTTGTGCAGGTTAAAATTAGTTAGGGTTCGATTTGAGTGATAATAATCACTGGATGACAGAAATCGCGGTCGTACCTCAAAGACCGATGTCGAAGCTCGCGGACGGGGTGGAGAGAGCAGGGACGGCGATGGCGGCGGCGTCGAGGCGCGTCAGTGGCGGCGACGTTCCGGTCGTGAGGCGTCGGCGACGGCGCGGCGGCGGAGAGAGATTTAGAGCCGCATTGGGCCGGAAGGGAGCAACCAGATGAAGAAGAAATTAGTTTTCCCTTTTCCTCTTTAATTTATCAACTACCTCCCAGCCTCCGCGTCGATTCGAGACTTTGAGCCGTCCGATCATAATCGTGAACATATCGGAAGCATTTGCTTTTCCGAACCTCCACATCGATTCGAGGTTTTGAGCCGTCCGATCATAATCGTGAACATATCGGAAGCATTTGCTTTTCCGAACCTCCACGTCGATTTGAGGTTTTGAGCCATCCGATCACAATCGTGAACGCATCCGAAGGTTCCGCTTTTCCGAGCCTCCACGTCGATGCGAGACTTTGAGCCGTCCGATCGTAATCGTGAGCGTACCAGAAGCATCTGCTTTTCCGCAAGGGTTTCTTTCCTTGTTCGCATCATTTCACATTAGACGTTAGCTGACTGGTCCAACTTATCATCGTCGTTACTCCACAAACTGATCCAGAGGCCCTATAGCGAACCGGTCCAACACGTCGTGGGCCTCACACCACATAGCCGCAAAGTGACACAGCCCTGTGACCGCTTCTAAGATTCTCCCGGCCCGATAAGCGCCCACGGCGGTGTTTCCGCACCGAACCGCATCATCTGCTAGCAGCGTTGTATCCATAGTGATGGGGCTCCTAGTTCATGCATTTACTTCCTTCTTTTGCCACCATTAATGTAAGATGGTAGTGAATGTGTCGTGTGCGTTAACTATACCTTTTGATTTGCTTCATCTATCTATATAGCCTTTTGGTCATCCCATAATGGTTTCGTGTTCGTTTTTCCCTCCTATCGGTCCACATTGCCTTGTCTTTCATCCACCGCCACGTGAAGAGGAGATGTGACAGCATCTATAGGTGGCAAGATCCACACACGTGGGCGACTTTCTCGCAAAGGTGTCGTTGCACCGCCCGTTCCACATTCCATCACTGGCCGAGAAGCGTTAAGGGTCGAGGCCAGCATGGCACACATCGATGAGGGGATGGGCCTATGACGGCTTGGAGGATAAAGAGAAGAGTTTTCATCGTGCATCTTCCTATCCCCTGGGGTTTTTCTTGATTTCGCCAACAGTGCCCCATGGAACACTCTACTCCAACCAGTCCACGTTCGACCAGAGCCAATGAGCAATTTTAACATGTTTAACATTTAGGAAGATTTTGGCAAAGGCTAGAGTAGTATAAGCACACCCTACACGTGCATATCTAGAGTATGGGCAGCGGAATATAAAAAACATACACGTGCAGGTAAGTAAGGAGTAGAGTTTAGGAGATTCGCAAACGCTATGTTGACAAAAGATTTTGGCTCGTGGTTCCGATAGATGGTGATATCGTACGTCCACGTTGATGGAGACTTCAATCAAGGATACAAGATCACAAGAATTGCGGTTGCGAGATTCTATGGAGGAATCGGGTCCACAGATGCCTCGCACCCACAAAGGGTCCACGAAGACGCAACTTTTTATATCCCACCATGGCTTATGAGCACGAAGGACTAGCCTCGCTCGGGTAGATCTTCATGAAGTAGGCGATCTCCAAGACCTCACAAACTTCCTGGTTTCTCCACGAGATTTGGAGACTCTCAAGCACACCTACCAATCTGGGAGGCACCACTCTTCAAAATGTAATAGATGATGTAGTTGATGATGAACTCCTTGCTCTTGTGCTTCAAAAGATAATCTCCTCGACGCCCAAACACTCTCTCACGTATTTTGACTTTTGGTAGGAGAGGCTTGGGTGGAAAGCAATGAGGTGACTAGAAATCAAAGGATCAATGGTTGGAGTGGAATCCCTTTGAAATCAGCACAGGGAGTGGGAGCTCTCTCTCAAAATGGATATGAGTGGCATTTGCTTCGAGAGACAATGGCAGAGTGTGTGGGGGTATATATAGGCAGGACCAAAAATCTGACCGTTAAAACACTTTTGCACACATTAGTGAGACCGGCTCAAATGACTCTGTTAGACCGATGTGTACAAAAGGTATGAACTTTGGATCGTTCGGTCACAACGGGTGAAACTGATCGATGGCTCCAAGAGATGCTTATCTAAGCAATTCGATGGCCCTGAGTGAATTCGTTTGAAAACTCTGATTGAATTACAGACGGATACAGAAGGTTGGAAAGTGCTCTTTGGTGAGACCGATGAAACTAGGGTTTAGGACAACGGCTATATTAGAATAGCTCGGTGACTCCTATGTGTATTGGTTCGGTGAGTCTGGGGTAACTTTAGGGTTTGATATAGTGGGACTTGGGAAATTGTCTGAGGCTTTTGGAGTTTGATCTTTAAACACTTGAGCAAAGAACTCATCTTCTCAACCTCATCCCCTTTTGCATACATATGGAGTCAATGTGATCTTTGATCACTTAAAAAAGAATAAGAGTCTTTGATACGTCCATTTTGCATTATGTTTTCCTACTGGTGTTTATAATGTTTTTGGCCATTATTTCATGTTATGACACACCTAATGCCTTTTCTCTCTTAATTTGCAAGATTTACACGAAGAGGGAAATTATCAGCAGCTGGAATTCTGGACCTAATTAAAAAGCCAAAGCAAAGATACCTATTCTAGGGAGCTCCAAATGACCAGAAACTTCACGAGGATTTTTTATTGAATATATGAAAAATACTGGAACAAAGAAATACCAGAGGGGGGCCACCAGTTGCCCATAAGGCAACAAGGCACAGCCACCCCTGGGCGCGCCCTAATGCCTTGTGGGGCCCACAGTTGCCTCTGGCCCCCTCTTTTTGCTATATGAAGTCATTTGCCCTAAAAAAATTAAGAGAACGACGTTCGGGAAGAAGCGTCGCTATCTCGAGGCAGAACTTGGGCAGGAGCATTTTTGTCCTCCGGCGGAGCGATTCCCCTGGGGATACTTCCCTCCGTGAGGGGGAAATCGAAGCCATCGGCATCACCAACGATCCTCTCATCGTGGGAGGACCCATCTTCATCTCACCAGCACCATCTCATCTCAAACCCTAGTTCATCTCTTGTATTCAATCTTTGTCCCAAAACCTCAGATTGGCACCTGTGGGTTGCTAGTAGTGTTGATTACATCTTGTAGCTGATGCTATTTGGTTTATTTGGTGGAAGATTAAATGTCCAGATCCTCAAACATATTCAATACACCTCTGATCTTGAACATGAATATGATTTGTGAGTAGTTACTTTTGTTCTCGAGGACATGGGAGAAGTCTTGTTATAAGTAATCATGTGAAGTTGGTATTCATTCGATATTGTGATGATATGTATGTTCTTGCTTCCTTTAGTGGTGTCATGTGAACGTCGACTACATGTCACTTCACCATACTTGGGCCTAAGGGAAGGCATTGTGGAGTAATAAGTAGATGATGGGTTGCTAGAGTGATAGAAGCTTAAATCCTAGTTTATGTGTTATTCCGTAAGGGGCTGATTTGGATCCATATGTTTCATACTATGGTTAGATTTATCTTAATTCTTATTTCATAGTTGTGGATGCTTGCGAGAGTGGGTAATCATAAGTGGGTTACATGTTCAAATAAGAACAACACCCAAGCACCGATCCACCCACATATCAAATTACCAAAGTAGCGAACATGAATCAACTAAACATGATGAAAGTGACTAGACGATAATCCCCTTGTGTCATCGAGAATGTTTTGCTTATTATAAGAGAACGTTCCAACTTGTCCTTTGCTATAAAAAGGATTGGGCCCACTGTGTTGCACCTTTGTTACTATTGCTACTTGTTATTCGTTACGAATTATCTTGCTACAAAACTATTTGTTACCGCTACTTTCAGTATTTGCAGAGAATACCTTGCTGAAAACCGCTTATCATTTCCTTCCGCTCCTCGTTGGGTTAGACACTGTTACTTATCAAAATGACTACGAATGATACCCTATACTTGTGGGTCATCAAGACTCTTTTCTGGCGTCGTTGCCGGAGAGTGAAGCGCATTTGGTAGGTGGAATTTGGTAAGGAAACATTTTTATTACGTGTTGAAATTTACTGTCACTTGTCACTATGCAAAATCATCCTTTGAGGGGTTTGTTCGGGGTATCTTCACCTCGACCGAAAGCAATAAGAGTTTCCCCTCAACCTATTGAACCTACTAAAAATATTTATTATGAGATTCCTTCAGGTATGTTGGAGAAACTGCTAGCTAATCCTTATGCAGGAGATGGAATAGTACATCCTAATGCACTTAATCTATGTGGATGAAATTTGTAGATTGTTTAAGCTTGCAAGTTTATCTGAGGATGGAGTTAAGAAGAAGGGTGTTCCCTTTATCTTTGGAAGGAAATGCATTGACACGGTATAGGCTATTGGATGATACTGGAACATGGGATTGCAAACGTTTGAAATTGGAATTTCACCAGAAATTTAATCCTATGCATTTGGTTCATCGTGATCAGCCTCTGAAGGAGAAAGGATCGCTCAAGCTTGGGGGAGGCTTAAATATATGATGCACACATGCTGATGTAGGGTAGGAACCCTAGGGGCCGATCTTTCACGAAAGGATCGGATCCCATGAAGAACACGAAGAACACGGGGAAGAACGAAGAGAAATCACAAGGGGAAACACTCAAGAACAAGTCCAATCACACATCCACTAGACAATCAAACACACAAGATCCACAAGGTACATGAACAACAAAGGGAAAGATACAAGGTAAGGTTCATCTCTATGAGGAGGTCTTGAAGGGGCCACCCAAGAGGGGGTCTTGAATCCAAGGTGGATCTTCTCCGAAGAGGGGTCGCGGTCTCTCTCGCGGAGTAGATCCGTAATGGATGAGCAAAGCTCTATCTATAAATGAGCTACTACTTTGCTAACCCTAGAAAGGAGGTGGGGTGGTCTATATATAGTCTAAGCCACGAAGGGGTAAGTGGGAGGGAGATACAAGGCCAACGGCCCGGCTGCGCACAGGCAGGGCGGTAGTACCGGTCCCTCGGGCGGTAGTACCGCTTCAGTGGTAGTACCACTTGTACGGGCGGTAGTACCGAACTTGTGCCGCTCGACCACAGGAGTTTGTCGGGTTGAGCGGCAGTAGCGCGGAAGTTGGCCGGTAGTACGGCTTGTGGGCCTTCAGCGGTAGTACCGCTTGGTGTGGGCGGTAGTACCGCTCGTCCTGGACTAGGCGGATCCTCTTCTTCCTTCTCTTCCATGCTTCTCTCGCGGATGGTGTAGTTGTACACTTGTGCTCGCCCTCCTCCTCCTCGTCCATGGTGTTCCGACAATACCTATGTATGCACACGAGAGGAGTGTCAAGTAGTATACCATCCTCGAAGGGGTCAAGTGAACACGCGTAAAGGAGATGATTCACCTTTGTGTATGTGAAGTAGATGTCACATGTGTCGCTTGCCGAATGGACTCTTGACATGGTGATGTCCATAGGATGCTCCGCATCATCCCCTCCCCCTTGGGAAAGATCCGACCTTGGATCGAAACCAAATCACCATGGGAAAGAGATGGCTTCGCCGTGTAGAAGCGGACGTTCACCAAGTAGTCATCATCTTCAAGCTTGGAGTGGGCACTCTCCAATGTCGCACCGTCTAGTGATTCCTTCAAAATGAGCAAGGACAACAAACACTTGGGAAAATAAATGTGGTTAGTGTTATTGCAAAACCAAGCATTCAAGAGGTGATTCACCAAACAAGTGTCGTCATCATGCAAATCATATGGTGTGACAAAGGATTGTGATGTGGCATGTAAGCATATCAATCTAGCACAAGCAAAGAAATCATGGGGACAAGCATGTGAATGTGAGGTAGTGATGCAAATATGTGTGACAAGAGAAGAAGCATCTACCTCAAGTTCATAGTAAGCATTCACAAATTGCTCAATGAAAGGTCTATGGTAGGCATAAGAATCATTCACAACACCAATAAAATGAAGTGTCTAAACACATGGGTCAAGTCCAAGACAATCCAAGCATAATGTGCATGGGGTGTAGTGAATATAGTGTGGAACTCAACACAATAGAAAGAGCAATTGTGCATCATGTGTGAGGCAATCAAGGCAGGCATTTAGCAATCAATGGGACATGACATATGTGAAGAAACGACATTGTTGCAACCAAACATGTGATAGGAGCAAGTAATCCAAGAATTGGATGCAACACACAAGACATATATATCATGATGCATGGAATTGTGAAAATGACAAGTCGAAGCAAGATCTCTAACAAGTGTGTGATCAAGTGGTCCAAGATGAACAATAAGTCTCATGGTGCAAGCAACACTAGTATGATCCGCAATATCCATGCTCAAGAAAGATGTCACCTTGAAGGCGTGTGCTTGTGCATTCTTCACATTGCCGAAGTTGTAAGAAAGGTGGTGTAGAAGCGAGTCGTGGTCGAATGTACACTACTAGGGAAAAGGCTAGCAGCAGCGCGGGTTTTAGGTGTATCAGTAGCGCGGGGACCGGCGCTACTAATAAGGCGCTACAGCTAACACGTAGCAGTAGCACGTGCTCACCAGCGCTACTGCTACACAAGTGTAGCAGCAGCGGGCTTAATGGAAGCTCGTTACTGCTAATAGCTATAGCGCGCTTCTCCTGTGCGCGCTACTGCTACTACCGCGCTGCTACTAACTTTTCTCCACTCGCTACTGCTAATTTTAGTAGTTTTTTGTTTTTTTCCGGCATATTTGTTTTGTATTTGAACAGGCTTTATTGAAGAATCTTTAGCACATACAAATGTCATCATAATACACATACAAATGCCTGCGAGACCACAAATGTAATCATAGCATATACATACAAATAGTCTCATCATAATCATCATCCAACACAAAGTGGTATCTTGTCATCATCTCGAAAATAGCGATACATGCAAGTCTCGAATACTTGCAACTACAACGTCATCCATCTAAACAAAGGTATACGCAAGAAGAGCTATCACTATGAGTGAGAGCGGAACTATGCAGTACATGAGGTGGCGGTTACGAGTCCTCTCTCGCGCTAGCGTGAACCTCAAGTAACTAGCTTCTCCTTCTTGTCTGCTTTTGAAGCCTTCATGGCTGGCGCCCGAGAACCCATTCACTTGCGCCTGACACTCATGCCACTCGTCGTACACCCCCAGAACCTTCCCTTTGTACACGACATAGCACTTTCATCTCGCCATCAAGAAACTAGGTACCTGTTAGAGATGCATGTTCATGAATAGGATGTACAATCATATATATGCAACAAAATATACTAGAGCAACACCGAAAAAGAAAGGGTTAGCAACTAGATGCAACATATAGTACGCAAATTAATTAACTAGAGGTACGCAGGTCATCATACGCAAACTAACAAAGTAGCGTTACGCAAGTTCGGCAGGGACAATGGACATCACAAAGTTTCATTGCTACAAAAAGTATACAAGTTCAACCGACACATATCATCATCATCGGCATCATAAATCACTAGAAGTTCCATCCTTCCATATCATCGAGGATGGACCCTAGCTTCTTGAACGGCGTGAGGTCTAGACGTTGCATGCCTATGCGAGTTCAGACGTCAGCTCGCGATATAGGGCCGTGGTGGAACATCCCCTTCTCATCGACGACTTCTTTCATGATGATCATCGCAATGTCGCTTTGGATGCGAAAGAAGTCATCTCTAAGTTTATAATCCGCTTCTCCATGAGATTCTAGCCACTTGTGGATATGATCATCATTTCTGCTTCTCATGCGAAGCTTTTGGTGATCCGTGTTGAACTGAATCATGAGATGGACGATGTAGAATCCATCCTTCTTGCTTGGTTTTGGGACATGGATGCAGGAGAAGTTAGTTTTATGCGCGAAACCCATCTTCTTGTTCCTTTGTTTCCTAATCTGCATGTGGCCACCTCTAATGATGAAGCCTTGGAGAGCATCATCTAGAATATTCATTATGTGGGTGTAGTCTTTTTTCTCGTAGTCTCTGGAAGGGTCAAAATACACGGCGTGGGAGACTTGCGGGCAAAGAACGATAAGGACGGCGCGCCCGTTGCTGCGGGGAAAAGACACCTCAAATTATTCCCCATATGAGAGAGAAGGAATGATTGAAATGTACGAAAGGGTTGTTCGGAATTGACTTACTTTGGATGATAAGGCACGAGGACAATTTCCCGGTCCTTATTCTGTACCATGAAGTTTTGGAGGTACTCCCTAGCAGTTTCACGCTCAAAGTCGCTGAGACTCAAGAAAGACTCGTGCATGTAGTACGGATCCGCCACACAGATTTGCGAGACTTCTTCACTCTTCATGACAGAGCTCATATGTAGCGCAAAAAGGCGGACGATTGTAAAATCGAGCCGCCTTGTCAGAAACATCTCAAAGATATGGTCAAACCGCAGGAAGAACACCTCCGCTAGTAGGCTTTTCTCAGTCGACAGCACATGGTCGTGCAGTCTCCTGAGATCCCCTGATAGTGCCTCCAGCGGTTTCGGCGGTAGCATCGGCTCACCCGTGAGATGGAACATGGCCGCACCTTTCACGGGTACACGCTCTTCAGAATGCATCGTCTGGCTGCTTTGTGCTCTGGCTTGTTTGGAGGCAGTTATCTTCCCCAATCTCTTCCTCTCCTTTTTCTTAGGCACACCTTCCAGACCCTTCCTTAACCCCTGCCCCAGGGTTCCCGGGCTAAGCACTGTACGACCCCCGGCTAGTTGAGCCTGTGTTGAGGCGACATCTTCAGGCGTGTCCTGTGAGGAATTCATGAAGAGAGACTTTTTTGCAATCCTTCCAACGACCTTCCTGCCCGGGCATATCATCCATATCCTCATTAGCATGCTGATAGCCCGATTCGTCATATGGTTGAATCATCATATCTATGTCACAGTCATACGCGTTTGTATTGAGGAAACCCATAGGGTCGACCTCTGTCTCATCATCCATTCTCTGTTCTACAGGACTAATTACATTAGCCAGTACTATTGCACCCCCTTCATCACGTCGTCCGTCGCTCTCACTCGGCACTACAGGAGCTGGTAATTGCGTAGGAGGGGTGGTGGTCTCCGCACATGCTTGTTGATGTGTGGTTATTGGTGTGCTCTCGGCCGGCTCCAGACGAATAAGATTCTTCGGCCATAGCAGCACCCAACCCTTGCAGTTTCCAATCCGTGGCGGGGTCTCGTCGTCCTCTCCCATGGGATATACCGGAGGAGGCAAATGCTCGTGCCCCGATTTCACACTGGACAAGCTAACCCTGAAGTGCCCAGCGGGGATCGGCTGGTTGTGGAACGTGGGTTGCATGGGGTTCATTATCATCCCCTTTCCCACGTCCACCTTCTGGCCTTTGATCAAGTAGAGTATGGTGCACGGGGTTTCTTCACCCTGCAAACACATATGTCTGTGGCGTAAAACATCCGAAAGGCAACGAAAATGGAATATTATATATATATATATGTTGGTGCGACATGTAATTACCGTGACGGCGTCGAGCTCAGCCAAAGACGAAGGCCCACCTAGCGCGCCAGAGACTAAGGACGGGCTGCTATGAGCGGGAGCGACCGCGAGAGGAGGCCCGGTTGCGTGAGCAAGTGATGGTGCGGTGTTGTTGTTGTTCATGGAGTTGCTCCCGACGAAACCGGGCATCGGGAAATCATGTACCGTCTTGTCTGGATTTTCCTTCGTCCAGTTGATGATAGCTGGAACCAAGTTAGTAGCGAAATCATTTCTGCAGGCAGTTATAGCTGCATTGACTGCCTGCTGTAGCAACTCATTTTTCTCCTCGGCTGTTTTTTCCGCGTCCTCAGCTGCTTTTTTCTCGACCGCAAGCTTTACCTTTGCGTCGATGTCTGCCTGACTAAACTTCTTTTTCTGCTTCTTGGCCTCCGAGCCCTCGTTGTAAAACACCTTCCACGTGGCGCCGTTTCCAGCGCCGTGCACACGACCATATTGCGGCCGCTGGCCCAAAGGGAGTCCCTTAAGTTCGTTCAAGGCCCGGTTGAGAGGGGTGTCCCACTTGGGCCTCGTCGAAGAAGTAGGGCTTTCGGCTGCAAGCTGGTGATGCTTCTCCAGTAGTCTAATCAATTTCCTCGTGACCTGGTCCATGTAAAAAACCTTTTTCTCCTTGTCCCACTTGTAGCGGGCCCTGATGAAGTCACGCTCCAAGGGGTTGGTGAACTTCGCGAAGGGGTCTGGGAGACCCACGGCTTCACGTTCCGCGTCCTCCTTATCCCATATGGGCCTTTTACCGAGGTAGCCATGGCTTCCGAGGCGATGCTTCCCCGTGTTCCTTTGCTGAAGGCTCTTGAATTTCGCAGCCTTAGCCTTGGCTGCCTCGGTAGCGCAAGTGTCCTTAAACTTTTTGAACTCCTCTTCCATAAGTGTTGGATTTTCCTCCAGAATCTTGGACAGGGGTTCGTCAGCCTCAATAGCTCGTTTCACCCTCCCTTTCCAGGAGGCCAAATCATTGCTAAACATGCCCATGGCGTGATTGTTAATCTTTTTCATCTTCGGATCATCCCACGGTTGTTCTATGTTATCATCCCGGTCGGGGAACTTGAATCTCTTGTGCAACTTCGTTAGGAGCAACTGCGTCAAATGTTCTTTACTCCTTAAGTCATCATCGTTGATGCTCATGCATTCCCGTAGGATGCATCCTAATTGGTTCCCATAGCACTTGCGAGGTTCTTCCGGCTCTAATGGCTCAAACTTGCTAGGTGCCATCATTGTGATCACAAGTCGTCCAATCCCTAGTTTGTTAGGTTTTCGTATCCTCTGCTTCTTATGCTTCCTATTTTCGGTAGCGGCATCGGCATCGGCGCCGGTACCTTCCCCGCCGGTACCTTCCCCGCCGGTCTCGGCGCCGCCATCGGTGCCGGCGCCGTCGGTGTCGATGCCAGCATCAGTACCATCATCGAGGCCGACCTGCAAACCTTCTTAGCAGTCAAATAGTCGAGGAACTCTTGTTCACCCTCATAATCCATCTCGTCTGCATCTTGGTCAGAAGGCCCAGTTTCTTTGTTGTTCGACATGTTTCCTATGATTAAGTGTCCTCGTTTATTTCTAAAAGTATGACTAAATGAGAAATGACATAAAAAAGAAATCTATGTGCCAGCACTCAATATGCCAACTATGTAGCACAAATCATGCCTTTATTCACGGCAAATTTCGGCATGACCTTTGCTAAAAAATGGACATATCAAGCGCCTGAAATTCACCGGAACGAAAATGAATCAACATTCCGACGTAATATAGGCCACTCGGATCATTTACCAAAATTGAACCAAAACATCACATGTCCAAATGACATGTTCAAATTCCAAACATGACATATCCACATATCACATGTCCAGTTCAAATTTGCATATAAATTTAGCCTACCTAAATTTGCTTTAACAAGGGATGTTGATTTGGACAATTGCTTAAATGCTGCCTTTTCTTTTAACTACAATTGCTTAACCCTAAATTTCTGTCCTATTTTAAAACCTAGCTAAGTTCATAACTAAATAGATAACCTAATTAACATACTGCCCTAACTAATATCTAAGTAAATTAACCGAAGAACCCTAGCTAGTAAAGAGAGAGGAGGGGTTTACAGAGGGTGCAGGGGCGAGGAGGCAGGCCTGACGACGGCCGAGGTTGGGAGGGGAGGAAGCAGAGGAGGGAGGCGAGGGCCGACGGGTCGGGGGCGAGCGCGCCGGGGTCGGGGGCGAGGGCCGGGTCGGGGGCGAGCGCCGGCCGGGGTCGGGGCGAGCGCCGGGGCGCGGCGGTGCGACAGGGGAAGAGAGAGTGGGGATTTGGGGGGAAAAGAGGCAGGATGAAGCAGGGAGAGTGAGAATTTTGGGTTAAGTGGACGTAGCAGTAGCGCGTTTAGACAAAATGCGCTACTACTACCTTCACTAGCTGTAGCGGTTTAGATAAAACGCGATGCTACTACCTTCACTAGCTGTAGCGGTTTAGATAAAACGCGCTGCTACTACCTTCACTAGCTATAGCGGTTTTATAAGGAAATCGCTACTGCTAGCTTGACTGTAGATGTTTTATAAGGAAATCGCTACTGCCAGTTTTCCTTTTTCTTTTCCTTTATTTTCTCCCACTTTTATTTTCCGAGAGCAGTGAGCGAAGGGAAGGTGATATATATTGCATCATTTGACGGTTAAATATGTATACAAAATAGGAACATATATATTACATCATTGGACCCATGCATAATAATGGCTAAGTGTGTATACAAAATAGGAACATATATATATATTACATCATTTGACCGATAACATACGGTTCCTCAGCGCTGACGTTTTCATTTTTGAGTTAGCTTCTTTCCCTTCTTGTTCGTCGAAGAATAATTGAGCCCCTCACTGTGACTTTGCCTTTTCCATGGAGTACGACTTTTCTTAGGTAATGTAGTATTGATTATTCTTTTGACGTATACTTCATCATCATCATCATCTTCCCTCATTGGGTTGCCGTACTGATCATAGTCTTCCTCGTTGGCGACTCCATCCATTCCAATGATGTTCCTTTTGCCTCTCCTCACGACAACACGACTGGGATTGCATGGGTCGGTTATGAAGAAGCATTGTGTCACGTGCTTAGCGTGTACACATGGCTCGTTTTTGGTGATAGCGTTCACGGTAGCGCTCTTGGCGTCGGGTATAGTCATGGTAGTGAAAATCTGGTTTTCTCTTTCGACATTCTCAGCCCATCTGACACGGAACATCGTCGTGTTGTGTAGTCCAGAGTAGTCAAGCTCCCAGATCTCCTCGACCCTTCCATAAAATCGTTCAGTTGCGCCGTTGTCGCTGCCGGTCATGCATTCCATCATCACCCCTGAGTTCTGATCATCACTGTCCATATCTTTGGCCTCCGTGTAGAATGTGTATCCGTTGAATCATATGCCTGATAGGTTACAAGGTTGGGCGAGGGGCCATGTGCTAAGGCGTATATGAGCAATCCGTCCTTAGAGCCCTCCTCTGGGGGATTAGCAATAATATGCTCTTTGAACCAATGCAGGAAAGTGGAGTTGTGCTCTCTAGTAACTTCGGCGTCCGTCCTGCATACCCCCCGGTCACAATACTTCTTTGCAGTAATTTCTTTGTGCAGTGCCATGAAAGGATCTACCTCATCTAGGTGTTGTAGCACTACCAAGTTTGCTCTGTCAAAGTCGCTGCGTTGATCTGAGTATGCCACGTGCAGTTCCCTGCGACCGTTGCAGTGACCTTCTCCTTCGAGCCTCCCATCGTGCTTGTTAACGGGCAAACCAACACTAACACCAGGCGGCTGGTCTGCGCCATATAGAAAATTCTCACGGAAAGAGATGCACTCTTGTGTCACATAGCCCTGGACGATGCTTCCATCCAGACGGGACATGTTACGAACGAATCCTTTGATGATCCCATTCACCCTCTCAAACGGCATCATGTTGTGCAGGAATGGCGGCCCTAGGTCTATTATGCCATCCACAATATGGACACACAGATGCACCATCACGTCAAAGAACGCGGGCGGAAAGTACATCTCAAGCTCATTCAGTATCACAACGATCTCTTCCTGTAGCCTTTGGAGCTGCTTCACAATGATCGACTTTCGAGAGATGACGTCGAAAAAGTTGCAGAGACCAATAAGCGTGTCACGGACGTGCTTGTCCATTATCCCTCTAACGGCAACAGGTAGTATCTGCGTCATCATCACATGACAGTCATGGGACTTCATCCCGCTGAAACTTTTCTTGTCCGTGTCTAGATATCTGTTTATCTTGCCACAGTAACCGAAACTAACTTTGACTCCGGTAAGGCACTTAAAGAATTGATCGATCTCAGCCTGACTTAAGGTGAAGCAAGAAGGGGGGCAATAATCATCTTTCTTTATTTTCTTTCCCTTCTTCTCCCGTGCCTCTGTCTCCATCTCTGTCTTGTTTGACATTTTACGGGGCAGCATGTGCAGATCTTCCCTGATTTTCAAAGCTTACAAGTCTTTTCTTGCCTTCGGCCCATCCTTGGTCTTATTCGGCATGTTCATCAGTGTTGCGAGCAAGCTCTCAAGGACAATCTTACCGATATGCATTTGATCAAGGCAATGAGGTGTATCGAGTTTGTGCCAGTACTCCAAGTCCCAGAACACAGACCTCATCTTCCATACCTTCAGCAGCGGCTCCGGCGCCTTTCTCATCGTCTTTCCTGGCGCGGGGCACTCCTTCCAGTTTTTCAACAGCTCATCGATTTCGGCACCGCTCCGCTTACGTGGAGGTCCTCGATGCTCAGCGTGACCATTGAATAGATCTCCACGGGTCGTCCTGTTCGAGCCATCTTTGATGCCCCATGTACACGATTTTCCCAAACCCGCCATCTTTCCTTGATGTTAGCTGCTGAGACATCGTATCAACCATGCACCACGTGCATCCGCAATATCCATGGCACACCTGGCCTGCCACATATCTGTAACCGAGATAGTCCTGCACTGTCGTGATCAGCACGGCTCTCATGTTGAAATACTCGCCTTTGCTGGCGTCCCATGTCTTGGCCGGTGTTTTCCATAATGTGTCTAACTCCTCTTGAAGTAGCCCCAGATACAAATTAATATTATTTCCTGGTTGTTTCGGCCCTTGAATAAGCATGCTCATGTGAATGTACTTCGATTTCATGCACAACCAGGGGGGAGGTTGTACATCCATACAAACACGGGCCATGTGCTATGGTTGGTGTTCTGGTTGCCAAACGGGTTCATGCCATCGGTACACGCGCCGAGCATGATGTTCCTTGCATCACATTCAAAATACCGATAGAAGCTGTTCAACGCTCTCCACTGGCTTCCATCCTTGACGTGTCTCAGCTTCGGATCATCTCCATCGTCGGGCTTCTTCCTCTCCGCATGCCAGCGCATTAGCTTTGCTTCCTTGGGATCTACAAAATACCTCTGGATACGGGGAGTGATCGGTAAGTACCATACCATTTTCTGGGGACATTTCTTCCCGGCCTTCTTGTATCGAGAAGCATTGCACACCGGACAGCTTGTTTTTTCCGCGTGCTCCTTCCGATAAATTATGCAATCGTTGATGCATGCATGGTATCTAACGTGTGGCAGATCAAGAGGGCACACGATCTTCTTGGCCTAATCAACACTACTAGGACATAGATTACCCGCGGGAAGAACATCCTTTAGGTACTTGAGATGCTCATCGAGGCTAGTGTCGGTCCATTTGTTTTTAGCCTTCGTCTTCAGGAGTTGGAGCGTGAAACTCAAGCGGGTCACCTCAGGATTGCAACCATCATACAATGGAGTGTTCGAGTCTACCACCAGTTGCTCCAGCTTAGCCTCCTCTCTAGAAGCAGCTCTCTCAGTACTCGTCTCCTTGCGAAGCAATGCTTGAACATGAGGGTCCCGCATGATTGAACTTAGTACCGACGAACTCTGCTGCGTGGAGTCCATGTTGTTCTCTCCGCCGCCATGTCCGGCCCCTTCTCCGCCGCCATGTCCGGCCCCTTCTCCGCCGCCATGTCCGGCCTCTTCCCCGCCGCCATTATCGATCATCTCTTTGTCTTGCCCCGTGTCATCATTGCCTGCCCCGTCGACATCCTCAACATCGTCATCCTCATCTTCAATTATCCACCGAGTATAGCCATCCATGAAACCAGTCATGACCAGGTGCGCTTCGACACGACCATCTCCATGGGGGTCGAGCCAAACTATTCCTTTGCATTTTCGACACGGACATAAAACCTCTGTCCGGTTATTTTCTTTCATGTCCTGCACCGCCGGCCGCAACCACCTGTCCACCATCGTTCCACTGACCATCGTCAACTCTGCACGGTAATAATAAACAAATTGATTATAAAAATGCGTGCATGCATCAAAGTCATACAAAAATTCGGCATGACCTTCCTTAAAAATAGGACATATATAGATCTAGAGTTTGCCCAGAATTCGCCGAAACGGAAATAAATCGACATTTTGGCAAAACATGGGCAACTCAAAAGCACAATTTGGCATCAAATCATGCCACACACACAATTTCCATAAACATATCACACACACATAAACATATTTCCATTTTGCATGAAATTTTAATCACCTATATCTCGAGATCGAGCACACGGTGGAGATGATGATGTAGGGAGATCAAAAGTGCACAAAGCTCTTCTTGACAAAGATAGATCTAGTTAGGGGGCAAATAGGTCACTTAACTAAATACTACATCTACCTAGCTCCTAATTTGGGAGGAGACAACTTCAACTAGTGGAGGGGGAAGGAAAAAGAGAAAGGAGATGCATTAATGGAGGTGGTGTAGTTAGGTAGGAGTAATGAAGAGAGAGAAAGGTAGGTAGAAGAGGGAGAGTAATGGGGGAGAAGTATTGAGGAAGAAGAAGAGTGAGAGTGGGAGAGGTAGGGGAAAGGGAGAGGAGGGGGAGGGGGAGGGCGGGTGGGGAAAAGGTGGTGGGTGCGGATTAGCAGTAGCGCGGGACGTAAAACGCGCTGCTGCTAAGAAAGTAGCAGCAGCGCGCTTTCGGTACAAGCGCTACTGCTAACCGGGACCAAAAGTGTGCCTGATTTGAAAATTAGCAGCAGCGACATCAGAAAAAACCGCGTTCCTGCTACAGCTATAGCAGTAGCGCGGCTCGCGGCACCGCGCTGCTGCTAAATGGAGTTGGGTGGGCACTGTCGGTCCATATTTGTAGCAGCGCGGGTTACGCCGAGCGCGCTACTACTAAGCACTTGTCAGTAGCGGGTTTTCCAAACCCGCGCTACTGCTAATTAGCAGCAGCGCTCCTTTTTGATCTGCGCTGCTGCTAAGATTATGTGTATAGGGTTTTCCCTAGTAGTGGTATGAGGCTCGCTCTCAAGACTTCGAATGGTCAACTCATGTGACATGGAAGTTGACACAAAGTCCAAGTATCCTACACACGCACACAACAAAACAAAGAACGTATGCACATGGTAGATAAACACATCATCCATCATGATGGTTCTCTTCTTTTGCACATAACCATTAGAAGCACAAGTGCATGAATAATATGATGCAATAATGGGTATATTCATGGCACTAGGTATATGGTGCAAGGAGGTAAGACAAGCATGCTTCACAAGAAATATGTCAAAATCTCCAAATATATGTGAGAATGCTATGGGGGCAATCTCATGAGCAAAATTAGAATCGTTGTTGCACTCAATACATGGCAAATTGTCTAACATGAGAGAGGCAACACATGGAGATATATGACAAGAAGCAATAACAATTATGTCGTGCAAAGCATGTAGATGGTTGTCATCAACCGCATGAAATGAGCAAGTATGAATCATCGGTGATGCAACAAGGCAAGCAATCATAGGAATCAAATCGTGCAAGCTAGTAGTGCAAAGATGCAACATACTAGAGGAAAGCATGGCAATCATGTCATGTGAGCAAATAATAGTCATAGGCAATGTACATGACATATCGCAAGCACGAACACAAAGCAAGATGAAAGTATCATCATAGGCATGGGGTACAAAGCAAACATGGCAATAGCAAGCAATATCTCCGCCAAGCTTGCAAATACACATACAAGTAGTAGAATCAATCATCATGTGTAATGCAAAGCATGGGTCACAAATGCATGGCAAAGTTATAGGAATGAGCATGTCATGCAAAGTGAACATGGCAAGATGGGCAAATGATATAAATGGAAAATAACCCATAGCCAAGTGAGGGCCATGTAGAAGAAATGTGCGAAGTCTTTGCACGAAGAGAGCGATGGGAAAGACAATCCATGGGATCCCACATCATCGTTGCTCTCTAGAGCTCGTTTTGTCAACTCGTGGGATTGCAAAGTTGACAAGTATTCATGGGTACCTACACAAAAGAGACAGAACCGGAAGAAATTGTGTGTGTGGTAAATGTACACATCATCTATCATGATGTGTATGTGCACGTGAGAGTTATCACAAGATAAGCATCGCTCAAAGAAATTTGATGCATGGTATAGGAACATGTCATCCATCATGAAAGAATAGTCATTGTGTATAACACGATGGGGACACAAATTGAGAATGCAAGTATATGGCACATCAATAGCATGTTTATTCATGGGAAGCATATTGTGCACACAAGTATTGGGAACATGCAATGAATGGGATCAAAATCTCCTAAAATGTATGAGGAAACTATGGTGGTCTCCTCATGAGCAATATTGGAAACACCATATGGAGAAAATGGATGACATCCAAAACAATGCATATCCGAAGATAGGTGGTTATGGCATGGCATATGAGATAAATGATGCAAAGGGAGCATATCAATATCATCACAAGAGAAACAAATGTCAATAACCATGGGCTTGTCATCTATGTCATAAGTGCAAATTGGGTTAATTTTAATGGCATATGCATAGTCACTATGAAGAGATTGCAAATATGACATATGATTGATCTCATGCATAGCATATGACAAGTCAAGCGGATTGGCAAACATGATGTGACCTAAAGAATTGTCACAAGAAATCCTATGCAACATGGCATCACAACTAATAGACTCCACATGGCAATCATCAAACTCATCATAAATGGGTAAATCATCGCATGGGGAAGTCGCACTAGCATGAAGCATGGTAATAGGTTGATCAACATCATGCAAGCAATCAATGTCAAGCATGTCCACTAGTGGGACAAGAGCATCACCTTCACCTATGTTACCTTTGTCATTCCACTCAAGTGGCGTAGGTGAGGTGATAAAGACCAAATGGTGGTCATCATCATCAACTAGATGGAACCATGTGGGGGGTGCATCATATTCCACCATGGCCATCGTCTTGTCCAAAGGTAGGACGTAGTCGTCGCGAATCGGCGCGTCATCATATATGGGACCTGTCACCAAATGAGAAGACACAATAGAGGTAGAGGTTAAGTCATTAGAAATCAAAGAGGCCTCACATGACCTATCAACTATCACTCTCTCTCTCTCTATGTGGTGGTCCACTCCCTCAAAATAGGTGCACTCAAACTCACATATGGTGGAGTCACTCATCTCACTCAAGAGGTGGGGGTTGTGGCTCTCCTCACATGGGAATTGTGGAAACACATCATATATAGGGCTAGTGGTGAAGTCACTCTCACTCTCAGTATGGTGGCAAAAGTCACTCAAGTCATCATACGTCATCGTGGTCGAGGTGAAAATACTCAACCATCTCATCGCCGTTGTTGTGGATGAAGGCCGAAGATGGCACATCATCACTCCTGCCTCCTAAGATGGAAGCATCCTCCGTGCTCGTCACCATGTCGCATGCCTCCAAAGCTTGGTCCTTGAGGGTCTCCGTAGTCGTACTCGTCACCGCACCGTCGTGAAAAAGAGTCGAAGTAGACTCGACATCATCAATGCCACAAAGAGGGATGTCAGTGAATTCGAACTTGGGAGCATCGTCTTGGAGCTCGTCGGGCTTGGACATCGTGTTGGTACTAGCCTCATGCTCGTTCTCATGGAGCTTGGTCATCGCGAAGTGAGCTTGGGGTGGAGAAGCTTTGGCCTTCATGAGTTCTTGTTCTGCCTTGAGAGCACCAATGTAGTTGTCCTCGAGGGACTTGTAGTTCTTGAGGAAGATCGTCTTGGAGATGTCGTTGTGCAATCCCATCATGAAGTGGAACTTCATCGAAATGGGGTCGTCCACGCCGGCTCGTCGCAAGGCAATCTTCATCTCCCTGAAGTACTCGTCGATGGACTTGGATCCTTGGATGGTGTTCTCCAAGTGGCGTTGAAGTTGTTCCGTGTAGGTTGGAGGCACGAACTCTCGCCACAAAGCTCTCTTCGTCTTGGGCCAACTCATGTCGTAGCTCTCCGAAGGTGTGTGAAGCCACCATGTGTACGTGTAGCCATGGAAGTTTCTTGTGGCACACTTCACTTGATCTCCGGGAGGAACTTGATGTAGCTTGAGGTAGTCGTCCATTAGGTGCTCCCACTCGAGATACTCCTCGGGTTCTTGAGTCCCATAGAAAGGAATCTTGGGGTCGGTGTCGAGGTCGTAGTAGCTCGTGGAAGTCACGGACTTGAGCTTAGGGAGCTTCTCTTGATTGTAGTCTTGAGGTGCTTGTTGGCGAAGATGCCGTATATCCGAAGGCGGAGATGCCTTGAAGTCTCTTGGCGAAGATGCCAAGGGAGATGGTGAAGTCGTTGAGCGATTGTTGGTGTTGAGCTCTTGACCTTCACGTTCGTGGTGGTGATGGTGTCAATGCCGATGTGACATTGCCGGAGATGGTAGCTCGGAGGCATGTGCTCTTGAGCGTCTTCTCGAAGATGAGGAAGATCGTTTGTAGGACTTGATGAGGGCTTTGATCTCCTCCATTTGAGCTTGCATCTTGGCATCGGTAGAGTTATTCATGGCATCGAACTCGTCGTTGTTGTTGTAGATCGAAGATGAAATGCCTTGCCTATCCATCACAAGACTCGAGTAGAGGTGAGTAGGAAATGAGATGAACAATACCAAGTTACCTTTTCCCAAAGTTGAGGATGTATCCCGTTTCACTCAATGTGAGATGAAAGAATAGTGGAATTGGTACCGGACTTGTTCACTCACACCTATCAAGTAAAGCTTATGGAGTAGCTCGGTGAGGATAGTGGCACAAAAATTTGATGCAAAAAGTTAGCAAGAGTCAAGAATGTTGAAAGAGATTCACAAATTCGCAAGTGAAACAAGTATACCAATAGCAATATATGGCACACAGAAACACACACACGGATAGATAAATGGGGTCGTGCAATCAAGGAATGAGCACAAAATGTGGGATCCACGGAAAACGCTCGTGTTGCACAACTCAAGAGAGACACTAGCACGATTGCTCAATAGGTGGATACAACACTTGTGCACAACCTATAAGATGCAAAATGTAAGGACGTTCTATCCCAAGTATGCTATGTGTATGATGTTCCGGTGCTTTAGCACAAAATGATCCAAGATGATCGGATATGACAATCTTATATGCAATGTGGTATGGTACTATGGCTATTGCTTACAAGCTTCTTTGCTCTCTATTTTTCTTTGCTTAAAAGCTTTTTTTGGATATGGCCACAATGTGAAATGCACAAACCAAGATAGCGATTGGGTATATGCGGGAACAAACTTGAGGCACAAGAGATGATATGATGATACCAATATGGTATGGTATGTATGTAATGGAAGGTGTAGACCACTAATGTGCACAAGTAACGTTGCCGGCAATACTCAAAGGCTAGTCTCGATAGGCAAGTGACGCAAAATAGGCTAGGGGTTATCAATCCAATGGCAAGGGAATATACAATGGAGGGATACCATGATACCGACATGATATGGAGGTTACCGTCCGTGGCAATGATGAGTAGCGGTGATCTTGATGGAGATACCAAGATGATGGAGACTTGTCCCTAAGTAGCCGAAACACCTTAGGAAACAGAAAAACCATGAACTCAAAATCTCAAATGTCAAATGGTGGTAGCGGGATGCGGTGGTGGTTGCGGAAGCTCAATGGGATTGCGGAAATGCAATGATGGGTTATGCAAGTAGGCAATACGGAAATGGAGGGTTATTGGGTTATGTGAGTCGGAGTTGAAGGTCACCGTCCCTAAGTAGCCGAAACACCTTAGGAGATACAAATCACAACTCAAACAAAATTGGGTTAAGTTGGGGTGGCGAAAGTGTATGGTGGGCAATCCTATGCGGAAGTTATGGTGGTGGTGGTGGTTGATGAAGAAGCAACTGTCCCTAAGTAGCCTAAACACCTTAGGAGACTCGAATCACAACTCAAGCAACCACTAATGCTATATGGATCACAAAGGGTTAGGTGGCGGAAGGCGATGGTGGTGTAGTGGAAGATGTGGTGGAAGCCCTAGGCAAAGATGCCAAAGATCCAAAAATTCTATGGAGTCAAATGGTGTTGAAACCTATGTAGATGGATGGGGGAAGTCAATAGCTACTCAACGAGCTAAAGAACATGCAAATCGGACTCCGGATGTAAAAGTTATGGTCAAATCGGTGAAATTCGGAACACTGAAACTGGGAGGGGCGGAAGTACCTCTTGGAAGGGCGGTAGTACCGCTTGTGGAGCTCAGCGGTAGTACCGCTTGGTGGGGCAGTAGTACCGCTCATTTCGGGTAAATTCGCAGAACTGGATCGGGGCGAATTTGAGGCGGAAAGGATGATTTCGTGGTCAAAATTTGAGCGATTGCGTGGATGGAAAGTGGAGAAAATTGGGGAGATGCTAGATCCACTTGAAACGAAGCAAATCTATGGATCAAATCCAACAAAACTTCATCAAACCAACAAATCACAAAAAAAATTGGGGCTATTTTTGGTGGGGATTTTCGAATTTAGGGAAGAACACAACAAAATTAGGCTAGAAAACGAAGAGGGGAGGCTCCGAAATCGTGATCAACGTGGCTCATGATACCAAGATGATGTAGGGTAGGAACCCTAGGGGCCAATCTTTCACGAAAGGAGCGGATCCCGTGAAGAACATGAAGAACACGGGGAAGAACGAAGAGAAATCACAAGGGGAAACACTCAAGAACAAGTCCAATCACACATCCACTAGACAATCAAACACACAAGATCCACAAGGTACATGAACAACAAAGGGAAAGATACAAGGTAAGGTTCATCTCCATGAGGAGGTCTTGAAGGGGCCACCCAAGAGGGGGTCTTGAATCCAAGGTGGATCTTCTCCGAAGAGGGGCCGCGGTCTCTCTCGTGGAGTAGATCCGTAATGGATGAGCAAAGCTCTATCTCTAAATGAGCTACTACTTTGCTAACCCTAGAAAGGAGGTGGGGTGGTCTATATATAGTCTAAGCCACAAAGGGGTAAGTGGGAGAGAGATACAAGGCCAAAGGCCCGGCTGCGCACAGGCAGGGCGGTAGTACTGGTCCCTCGGGAGGTAGTACCGCTTCAGTGGTAGTACCACTTGTACGGGCGGTAGTACCAGACTTGTGCCGCTCGATCATAGGAGTTTGTCGGGTTGAGCGGTAGTAGCACGGAAGTTGGCCGGTAGTACGGCTTGTGGGCCTTCAGCTGTAGTGCCGCTTGGTGTGGGTGGTAGTACCGCTCGTCCTGGACTGGGCGGATCCTCTTCTTCCTTCTCTTCCATGCTTCTCTCGCGGATGGTGTAGTTGTACACTTGTGCTCGCCCTCCTCCTCCTCGTCCATGGTGTTCCGACAATACCTATGTATGCACACGAGAGGAGTGTCAAGTAGTATACCATCCTTGAAGGGGTCAAGTGAACACACGTAAAGGAGATGATTCACCTTTGTGTATGTGAAGTAGATGCCGCACGTGTCGCTTGCCGAACGGACTCTTGACATGGTGATGTCCATAGGATGCTCTGCACCACATGCCCCAATCATGAGCTCTCAAGAGAAAAAAATATTCAAAACTTTTATGCTTGGCTTTCTCATAGTGATCAATCCATGTTCGATACTTCTTCTACTGGTTCCTTTATTTAAGAAGACTATTGAATTCAAATGGGGTCTTCTGGAAATAATTAAATGCAACTCTAAAAATTGGGAAATCGACAAAGGTAATGAGTTGGGTATAAATATTAAGTTTGGTTGTGTTAAATCTTTTATGGAAACCGATTCTTTTCATAAGTTTAGTACTAAATATGGACTTGACTCTGAGATAGTAGCCACTTTTTGTGAATTTTTGCTGCTCATGTTGATCTCCCTAAGGAGAAGTGGTTTAAATTTCATCCACCTATTGAATAAAAATGTGAGGTATCCATTATAGCTAAGGAAGAAACAATTACTTACAATGTTGACCTAGTTGTGCCTACTACTTATATTGAGAAACCTCCTTTCCCTATTAGGATTAAGGAACATGCTAAAGCTTCAAATGTGGTTAATAAGAGTAATATTAGAACACCTAGACCCTTTGAGCAAATTAAGATTGAACCTAATATTGCAATGGTTAAAGATCTCTTGGTTGATAACATTGATGGGCATGTTATTTATTTATGTTCAGAGGCTGCTAGAATATCTAAACCCGCTACAAATGAATAAGATATGTTGGATACGAATAAGCTCGTAGTTGGAATGCCTATTGTTTCTATTAAAATTGGAGATCATTGTTACCATGCTTTATGTGATATGGGTGCTAGTGTGAGTGTTATTCGTTTTCTTTATATCAAGAAGTTATGAATGACATCGCACCTGCTGAGATTGAAGATATTGATGTTACTATTAAGCTTGCAAATAGAGGTACTATTTCACCACTTGGGATTGTTCGATATGTTGAAGTCTTGTGTGGTAAGATCAAACACCCTACTGATTTCTTAGTACTTGGATCACAATAAGATAATTTTTGTCCCATTATATTTGGTAGGCCTTTCCTGAATATCGTTAATGTTGAAATTGATTGTGTTAAAGAAAAGGTAAGAGTTAAGTTTGGTGATGTATCTCATGAGTTTAATTTATCCAAGTTTAGTAGATGGACACATGAGAAGGAATTATCTAGTGAGGATGAAATATTGGCCATGCTTCTATTGTTGTATCTCGTACTAATCCATTAGAACAATATTTGCTAGACCATGAAAATGACGTGCACATGAATGAAAGAAATGAAGTAGATGAGGTATTCTTTAAACAAGCTCTTATCCTTAAGCATAATTTTCATGTTGAAACTTTGGGAGACCCTCTCCCACCTAAGAGTGACCATGTGTCTGAATTAAAGAAATTACCTGATACACTGAAATATGCTTATCTTGATGAAAAGAAAATACATCCTGTTATTATCAATGCTAACCTTTCAGAGCATGAAGAAAAGAGATTGCTTAAAACTCTAAGGAAAAATCGTGCTGTTATTGGATATACTCTTGATGATCTTAAGGGCATTAGTCCCACTTTATGTATACTCGCAAAAAAGAAGTCCCACTTTATGTCAAGACAGGATTAATATGGAGCCTGATGCTAAGCCAGTTGTTGATCATCAACGTCGTCTGAATACTAAAATGAAGGACGTGGTAAGAACTGAAATATTAAAGCTTCTGGAGGCAGGTATAATTTATCCTATAGCTGATAGTAGATGGATAAGCCATGTTCATTGTGTTCCTAAGAAAGGAGGCATTATTATTGTTCCTAATGATTCAAATGAATTTATCCCAAAAAGAATTTTAACTGGTTATAGGATGGTAATTGATTTTAGGAAATTAAATAAAGCTACTAGAGAAGATCATTACCCTTTGCCTTTCATTGATCAAATGTTAGAAAGATTGTCTAAGCATACACACTTCTGCTTCTTAGATGGTTATTCTATTTTTTCTCAAATATCTGTATCAAAAGAAGATCAAGAGAAAACTACCTTTACGTGTCCTTATGGAACTTATGCTTATAGACGTATGTCTTTTGGTTTATGCAATGCAACTGCTACCTTTCAAAGACGTATGACTGCTATATTCTCTGGTTTTTGTGAAAACATTGTTGAGGTATTCATGGATGATTTTTCCATTTACGGAACCTCTTTTGATGATTGCTTAAGAAACCTTGATCGAGTTTTGCAGAAATGTGAAGAAACTAACCTTGTTTTGAATTGGGAGAAGTGCCACTTTATGGTGAATAAAGGTATAGTCCTTCCTTGGGCATAAAATTTCAGAAAGAGGCATTAAAGTAAACAAAGCTAAAGTTGATGCAATTGAGAAAATGCCATGTTCTAAATATATAAAAGGTATAAGAAGTTTCCTTGGTCATGTTGGTTTCTATAGGAGGTTCATTAAAGATTTCTCTAAAAAATCTAGGCCTCTTACTAATCTCTTGCAAAAGGATGTTCCATTGTTTTTCTTGATGATTGTGTAGAAGCCTTTGAAATACTTAAGAAAGCCTTAATTTCTGCACCCATTGTTCAACCACCTGATTGGAACTTGGCATTTGAAATAATGTGTGATGCTAGTGACTATGTTCACTGGTGCGCGTCGGTCCTAAACAAATGGTTTTTAACCCCTTTCCGCGACGGCCTTCGGAACCGTCGCCAAGTGAGTGTGTGCGATAGGGGGTCCTTCCCACACGACCCAGAAACCGTCGGGGATATGGAACAATGATCCAGAGGCCTTCCAAAATGTAATCGTGTGATATACAACACACACTAAATTCTTTTGCACGTGTGGTATCGGTGATTAAGCGTTTCTAATGACGCAGTGAAACCATATGGTCTGACGTAACGAACCATTTGGGAAACAATATGTAAGGCACACGGGCCAACATATGAACTGTGTGCGATTTGTGCCCTATCGCACATGAGTTTTCTGCGTAACCCGTCTGCCATGCTAGACTCCATAGCACATGTTTTCCAACAATTACCGTCTGCGATAATGTTCTATCACAAACGGTTCAGGAGCCCCCTCGCACACATACAAGTGCTGCAGACCGTTTGTGATTTGTTAGGTATCACCGACGGTTGCCGCAAGAGTGACATGTGCTTTTCGTTTGGGATCACACACGTTTCCTGGAAAAAAATATGACTGGGATTGTATTTTGCATTGGGCACGGTTTACTCCCAGTTCTCGTGTGCGATAACGCGATATCACAAACGGTTCCGGAGAACCTATGTGTTGGGGAACGTAGTAATTTCAAAAAAATTCCTACGCACACGCAAGATCATGGTGATGCACAGCAACGAGAAGGGGAGAGTGTGATCTACGTACCCTTGTAGATCGACAACGGAAGCGTTAACTTGGTTGATGTAGTCGTACGTCTCCACGGCCCGACCGATCAAGCACCGAAACTATGGCACCTCCGAGTTCTAGCACACGTTCAGCTCGATGACGATCCCCGGACTCCGATCCAGCAAAGTGTCGGGGAAGAGTTCCGTCAGCACGACGGCGTGGTGACGATCTTGATGTACTACCGTCGCAGGGCTTCGCCTAAGCACTGCTACAATATTATCGAGGACTATGGTGGAAGGGGGCACCGCACACGGCTAAGAATATGATCACGTGGATCAACTTGTGTCTCTAGGGGTGCCCCCTGCCCCCGTATAAGTCATGAAGAAAGCAACAACAACATACTAAACGATCGGGTGCTAAGCTAATGGAATGGGTCATGTCAATCAGATCATTCAACTAATGATGTGATCCCGTTAATCAAATAACAACTCTTTGTCCATGGTTAGGAAACATAACCATCTTTGATTAACGAGCTAGTCAAGTAGAGGCATACTAGTGACACTCTGTTTGTTTATGTATTCACACATGTATTATGTTTCCGGTTAATACAATTCTAGCATGAATAATAAACTTTTATCATGATATAAGGAAATAAATAATAACTTTATTATTGCCTCTAGGGCATATTTACTTCAGTCTCCCACTTGCACTAGAGTCAATAATCTAGATTACATAGTAATGATTCTAACACCCATGGAGCCTTGGTGCTGATCATGTTTTGCTCGTGGAAGAGGCTTAGTCAACGGGTCTGCAACATTCAGATCCGTATGTATCTTGCAAATCTCTATGTCTCCCACCTGGACTAGATCCCGGATGGAATTGAAGCGTCTCTTGATGTGCTTGGTTCTCTTGTGAAATCTGGATTCCTTCGCCAAGGCAATTGCACCAGTATTGTCACAAAAGATTTTCATTGGTCCCGATGCACTAGGTATGACACCTAGATCGGATATGAACTCCTTCATCCAGACTCCTTCATTTGCTGCTTCCGAAGCAGCTATGTATTCTGCTTCACACGTAGATCCCGCCACGACGCTCTATTTAGAACTGCCCCAACTGACAGCTCCACCGTTTAATGTAAACACGTATCCGGTTTGTGATTTAGAATCGTACGGATCAGTGTCAAAGCTTGCATCAACGTAACCGTTTACGATGAGCTCTTTGTCACCTCCATATACGAGAAACATATCCTTAGTCCTTTTCAGGTACTTCAGGATGTTCTTGAGCGCTGTCCAGTGATCCACTCCTGGATTACTTTGGTACCTCCCTGCTAGACTTATAGCAAGGCACACATCAGGTCTGGTACACAGCATTGCATACATGATAGAGCCTATGGCTGAAGCATAGGGAACATCTTTCATTTTCTCTCTATCTTCTGCAGTGGTCGGGCATTGAGTCTGACTCAACTTCACACCTTGTAACACAGGCAAGAACCCTTTCTTTGCTTGATCCATTTTGAACTTCTTCAAAATCTTGTCAAGGTATGTGCTTTGTGAAAGTCCACTTAAACGTCTTGATCTATCTCTATAGATCTTTATGCCTAATATGTAGGCAGCTTCACCGAGGTCTTTCATTGAAAAACTCTTATTCAAGTATCCCTTTATGCTATCCGGAAATTCTATATCATTTTCAATCAGTAATATGTCATCCACATATAATATCAGAAATGCTATAGAGCTCCCACTCACTTTCTTGTAAATACAGGCTTCTCCAAAAGTCTGTATAAAACCAAATGCTTTGATCACACTATCAAAGCGTTTATTCCAACTCCGAGAGGCTTGCACTAGTCCATAAATGGATCGCTGGAGCTTGCACACTTTGTTAGCTCCCTTTGGATTGACAAAACCTTCCGGTTGCATCATATACAACTCTTCTTCCAGAAATCCATTCAGGAATGCAGTTTTGACATCCATCTGCCAAATTTCATAATCATAAAGTGCGGCAATTGCTAACATGATTCAGACAGATTTAAGCATCGCTACGGGTGAGAAGGTCCCATCGTAGTCAACCCCTTGAACTTGCCGAAACCCTTTTGCGACAAGTCGAGCTTTGTAGACAGTAATGTTACCGTCGGCGTCAGTCTTCTTCTTGAAGATCCATTTATTCTCAATTTCTTGCCGATCATTGGGCAAGTCAACCAAAGTCCATACTTTGTTCTCATACATGGATCCCATCTCAGATTTCATGGCTTCAAGCCATTTTGCGGAATCTGGGCTCACCATCGCTTCTTCATAGTTCGTAGGTTCATCATGATCTAGTAGCATGACTTCCAGAACAGGATTACCGTACCACTCTAGCGCGGATCTCACTCTGGTTGATCTACGAGGTTCAGTAGTATCTTGTTCTGAAGTTTCATGATCATCATCATTAGCTTCCTCACTAACTGGTGTAGGTGTCATAGAAACAGGTTTCTGTGATGTACTACTTTCCAATAAGGGAGTAGGTACAGTTACCTCGTCAAGTTCTACTTTCCTCCCACTCACTTCTTTCGAGAGAAACTCCTTCTCCAAAAAGTTTCTGAACCTAGCAACAAAAGTCTTGCCTTCGGATCTGTGATAGAAGGTGTATCCAATAGTCTCCTTTGGATATCCTATGAAGACACATTTCTCCGATTTGGGTTCGAGCTTATCAGGTTGAAGCTTTTTCACATAAGCATCGCAGCCCCAAACTTTCAGAAACGACAACTTTGGTTTCTTGCCAAACCATAGTTCGTAAGGTGTCGTCTCAACGGATTTTGATGGTGCCCTATTTAACGTGAATGCGGCCGTCTCTAGAGCGTATCGCCAAAACGATAGCGGTAAATCAGTAAGAGACATCATAGATCGCACCATATCTAGTAAAGTACGATTACGACGTTCGGACACACCATTATGCTGTGGTGTTCCGGGTGGCGTGAGTTGCGAAACTATTCCACAATTTTTCAAATGTACACCAAACTCGTAACTCAAATATTCTCCTCCACGATCAGATCGTAGAAACTTTATTTTTTTGTTACGATGATTTTCAACTTCACTCTAAAATTCTTTGAACTTTTCAAATGTTTCAGACTTGTGTTTCATTAAGTAGATATACCCATATCTGCTTAAGTCATATGTGAATGTGAGAAAATAACGATATCCGCCACGAGCCTCAACGTTCATCGGACCACATACATCTGTATGTATGATTTCCAACAACTCTGTTTCTCTCTCCATAGTACCGGAGAACGGCGTTTTAGTCATCTTGCCCATGAGGCACGGTTCGCAAGTACCAAGTGATTCATAATCAAGTGGTTCCAAAAGTCCATCAGTATGGAGTTTCTTCATGCGCTTTACACCGATATGACCTAAACGGCAGTGCCACAAATAAGTTGCACTATCATTATCAACTCTGCATCTTTTGGCTTCAACATTATGAATATGTGTGTCACTACTATCGATATTCAATAAGAATAGACCATTCTTCAAGGGTGCATGACCATAAAAGATATTACTCATATAAATAGAACAACCATTATTCTCTGATTTAAATGAATAACTGTCTCGCATCAAACAAGATCCAGATATAATGTTCATGCTTAACGCTGGCACCAAATAACAATTATTTAGGTCTAATATTAATCCCGAAGGTAGATGTAGAGGTAGCACGCCGAGTGCGATCACATCGACTTTGGAACCGTTTCCCACGCGCATCGTCACCTCGTCCTTAGCCAATCTTCGCTTAATCCGTAGTCCCTGTTTCGAGTTGCAAATATTAGCAACAGAACCAGTATCAAATACCCAGGTGCTACTGCGAGCATTAGTAAGGTACACATCAATAACATGTATATCACATATACCTTTGTTCACCTTGCCATCCTTCTTATCCGCCAAATACTTGGGGCAGTTCCGCTTCCAGTGACCAGTCTGCTTGCAGTAGAAGCACTCAGTTTCAGGCTTCGGTCCAGACTTGGGTTTCTTCTCTCGAGCAGCAACCTGCTTGCTGTTCTTCTTGAAGTTCCCCTTCTTCTTCCCTTTACCCTTTTTCTTGAAACTAGTGGTCTTGTTGACCATCAACACTTGATGCTCCTTTTTGATTTCTACCTCCGCAGCTTTCAGCATTGCGAAGAGCTCGAGAATAGTCTTATTCATCCCTTGCATATTATAGTTCATCACGAAGCTCTTGTAGCTTGGTGGCAGTGATTGGAGAATTCTGTCAATGACGCAATCATCTGGAAGATTAACTCCCATTTGAATCAAGTGATTATTATACCCAGACATTTTGAGTATATGCTCACTGACAGAACTGTTCTCCTCCATCTTGCAGCTATAGAACTTATTGGAGACTTCATATCTCTCAATCCGGGCATTTGCTTGAAATATTAACTTCAACTCCTGGAACATCTCATATGCTCCATGACGTTCAAAACGTCGTTGAAGTCCCGGTTCTAAGCCGTAAAGCATGGCACACTGAACTATCGAGTAGTCATCAGCTTTGCTCTGCCAGACGTTCACAACATCTGGTGTTGCTCCAGCAGCAGGCCTGACACCCAGCGGTGCTTCCAGGACGTAATTCTTCTATGCAGCAATGAGGATAATCCTCAAGTTACAGACCCAGTCCGTGTAATTGCTACCATCATCTTTCAACTTTGCTTTCTCAAGGAACGCATTAAAATTCAACGGAACAACAACACGGGCCATTTATCTACAATCATACATAAACAAGCAAGATACTATCAGGTACTAAGTTCATGATAAATTTAGGTTCAATTAATCATATTACTTAAAGAACTCCCACTTAGATAGACATCCCTCTAATCCTCTAAGTGATTACGTGATCCAAATCAACTAAACCATGTCCGATCATCACGTGAGATGGAGTAGTTTCATTGGTGAACATCACTATGTTGATCATATCTACTATATGACTCACGCTCGAACTTTCGGTCTCCGTGTTCCGAGGCCATATCTGTATATGCTTGGCTCGTCAAGTATAACCTGAGTATTCCGCGTGTGCAACTGTTTTGCACCCGTTGTATTTGAACGTAGAGCCTATCACACCCGATCATCACGTGGTGTCTCAGCACGAAGACCTTTTGCAACGGTGCATACTCAGGGAGAACACTTCTTGATAATTAGTGAGAGATCATCTTATAATGCTACCGTCAATCAAAGCAAGATAAGATGCATAAAAGATAAACATCACATGCAATCAATATAAGTGATATGATATGGCCATCATCATCTTGTGCTTGTGATCTCCATCTCCGAAGCACCGTCATGATCACCATCGTCACTGGCGCGACACCTTGATCTCCATCGTAGCATCGTTGTCGTCTCGCCAATCTTATGCTTCCACGACTATCGCTACCGCTTAGTGATAAAGTAAAGCATTACAGCACGATTGCATTGCATACAATAAAGCGACAACCATATGGCTCCTGCCAGTTGCCGATAACTCGGTTACAAAACAATGATCATCTCATACAATAAAATTTAGCATCATGTCTTGACCATATCACATCACAACATGCCCTGCAAAAACAAGTTAGACGTTCTCTACTTTGTTGTTGCAAGTTTTACGTGGCTGCTACGGGCTTAAGCAAGAACCAATCTTACCTACGCATCAAAACCACAACGATAGTTTGTCAAGTTGGTGCTATTTTAACCTTTGCAAGGACCGGGCGTAGCCACACTCGGTTCAACTAAAGTTGGAGAAACTGTCACCCGCAAGCCACCTATGTGCAAAGCACGTCGGGAGAACCGGTCTCGCGTAAGCGTACGCGTAATGTCGGTCCGGGCCGCTTCGTCCAACAATACCGCCGAACCAAAGTATGACATGCTGGTAAGCAGTATGACTTATATCGCCCATAACTCACTTGTGTTCTACTCGTGCATATAACATCAACATATAAAACCTAGGCTCGGATGCCACTGTTGGGGAACGTAGTAATTTCAAAAAAATTCCTACGCACACGCAAGATCATGGTGATGCACAGCAACGAGAAGGGGAGAGTGTGATCTACGTATCCTTGTAGATCGACAACGGAAGCGTTAACTTGGTTGATGTAGTCGTACGTCTCCACGGCCCGACCGATCAAGCACCGAAACTACGGCACCTCCGAGTTCTAGCACACGTTCAGCTCAATGACGATCCCCGAACTCCGATCCAGCAAAGTGTCGGGGAAGAGTTCCGTCAGCACGACGGCGTGGTGACGATCTTGATGTACTACCGTCGCAGGGCTTCGCCTAAGCACTGCTACAATATTATCGAGGACTATGGTGGAAGGGGGCACCACACACGGCTAAGAATATGATCACGTGGATCAACTTGTGTCTCTAGGGGTGCCCCCTGCCCCGTATATAAAGGAGCAAGGGGAGGAGGCCGGCCGGCCCCTATAGGCGCGCCAGGAGGAGTCCTCCTCCTAGTAGGAGTAGGAGTAGGACTCCTACTAGGAGGGGGAAAGAAGTGGGGAGGGAGAGGGAAAGGGGGGGCGCCGCCCCCCCTCTCCTAGTCCAATTCGGACCAGGGGGGGAGGAGGCCCGCGGCCCACCTTTGGCAGCCCCTCTCTCTCTCCACTAAGGCCCATATGGCCCATTACTTCTCCCGAGGGGGTTCCGGTAACTCTCCGGCTCTCCGGTTTTCTCCGAAATCACCCGGAACACTTCCGGTGTCCGAATATAGCCGTCCAATATATCAATCTTTATGTCTCGACCATTTCGAGACTCCTCGTCATGTCCGTGATCACATCCGGGACTCCGAACTAACTTCGGTACATCAAAACTCATAAACTCATAATATAACTGTCATCGAAACCTTAAGCGTGCGGACCCTACGGGTTCGAGAACAATGTAGACATGACCGAGACACGTCTCCGGTCAATAACCAATAGCGGAACCTGGATGCTCATATTGGCTCCTACATATTCTACAAAGATCTTTATCGGTCAGACCGCATAACAACATACGTTGTTCCCTTTGTCATCAGTATGTTACTTGCCCGAGATTCGATCGTCGGTATCCTATACCTAGTTCAATCTCGTTACCGGCAAGTCTCTTTACTCGTTCTGTAATACATCATCCCGCAACTAACTCATTAGTTGCAATGCTTGCAAGGCTTAAGTGATGTGCATTACCGAGAGGGCCCAGAGATACCTCTCCGACAATCGGAGTGACAAATCCTAATCTCGAAATACGCCAACCCAACATGTACCTTTGGAGACACCTGTAGAGCTCCTTTATAATCACCCAGTTACGTTGTGACGTTTGGTAGCACACAAAGTGTTCCTCTGGCAAACGGGAGTTGCATAATCTCATAGTCATAGGAACATGTATAAGTCATGAAGAAAGCAATAGCAACATACTAAACGATCGGGTGCTAAGCTAATGGAATGGGTCATGTCAATCAGATCATTCAACTAATGATGTGATCCCGTTAATCAAATAACAACTCTTTGTCCATGGTTAGGAAACATAACCATCTTTGATTAACGAGCTAGTCAAGTAGAGGCATACTAGTGACACTCTGTTTGTCTATGTATTCACACATGTATTATGTTTCCGGTTAATACAATTCTAGCATGAATAATAAACTTTTATCATGATATAAGGAAATAAATAATAACTTTATTATTGCCTCTAGGGCATATTTCCTTCACTATGCACATGTAGTAGCGCTGCAAATCGTTTGCGATCTACTGTGTATCACCGATGGTTCCGCTACAATTGACGTATGCTTTCCGATGTGGATCGCACACACTCATTTAGTTGAATCGTGTACGGAGCAATTGCCAGGTTAAAACAAAAATATACCATTTTGAATCGGCACGCAAAAAGAAAATTTGCCACAATATTCAATTGAACAACTAAACAAAAATATTCCATTTTGAATCGGCATGCAGAAAGCAAATTCACCACAATATTCAATTGAACAAATAGTGTCCACAGGAAGAACGTTCATCAGATTTTGCAACAATTGCAATTAAACATATGGTAGCTAAATTCCAATGATTTGTCCACACATATATGCATTACATAATTTATCATAGTGTACAAAATACGAGGACCTCATTAGATGGAAAACAATTGATCCATGCGTTATATGTTTAGCGGCTAACTCTTACTCCATGTTTCAGGAGAACGCATGCTGAAATCTTCATTATCACCAGTGGGATTGATGAAGTGATCCAGGAAGAAGTCGCTGATAAATCTCCGAACAATCAGCAATTCACCAGCCAAGAGCGGTTTAGGGGTCCTCAGATTCAAGATGAGCTACAGTATTTTTAAGATCAGAATGTGCCATATGAGTGGAGTAGAAGATATTAATTAAGATAGACTTACTAGTACTAATTCACGAGGATCGTCACAACTATCAGCAGATTTGCAGATGGAGATCATGTGTCTGCAAACATAGTATCCACAAAGGTTGGTCCCTACTTCTTGCTGAGGACACTAAATTTTTTTGTACAAAATTAGTCATGTATTTGTCCTGTTAGGAACAACCTAACTGGTGTTAGATGTATTATTTTTTTCTTTGGACAAAATAGAAAGAGGTTTATTTAGAAGCTTGAACATTTGACTAGCGTAAGGAAAGGTATTTGCAGACTGTTGGATAAATTTTCCGAAAATAATGGATTTCGGTGTGTTACCGGAGAAACGATCTCGTGTTGCAGAGGTAGTTTCCTCTTGAACAGGTTCCCTGTTTTAGTTTCCCACAATGCGAGAACACTGCAAATGATGATGAATTTTGACAACATCAATTATTGAACCATATATGAATGCAAATTAATTTCAACATCATAGAATTCAATACCTATCCAAGAATTGCTGAAGATGCGTCAGATCCTGAGCGTTTGTCGACTCTCTGAGAGAATCGATGTAGTAAACTGTGTTCTTGTTTGGAACAATGAATACCAATATCCAGTGATTGCTACATATTAAGAAAGTCATGAACTTACGAATGATGTTGAAATCTGAAAAACAATCAGTGTATGTGTGGTTGTTTACTTGACTTACTGTTCATGATATGGCCAGAGAAATGATTCTGCATGGGACGTGTTTTCGAAGATACGGACGACCATGTTAACGGCCCGTCCCGTCGGTCCTTTTCATGTAATGTTGTGCCATTTGCTAATGCAGTATCTATGAAATACACACTCTCACTTTGTCTTCTCTGCGCATCCAATCCCCTGAGAGGAATAAAATGCAGTTAGCTGTTTATCATTTATAGCTTTGTATGGAGAAGTTGATCAGAGTTTGTTAAGCACTTACAAAATCACGCATCTAACAAGAGTGGCATCGAGCACGTTGAAGTTGAAGAAGAGATGTAAGTCCTCGAAACTCACAATGATGGAACTGGCATCGTGTCGGAAATGATCTCTGTTGTAGTGGACTAGCAAATGGTGATGACCTTCTGACATTTGATCCATGCAATATTCATGTAACTCGCGGCAACTGGAGCTGCACTCATCAAAGTATTCGCGAGCAAGAAATGGCTAGCCATGGACGTAATTGCGTGCTTCAAGTACTCCTGCTTTACTTTAGCAAGCAACAAACGTGCTTCTTCATCACCCATGGCGTCAGAAATAATATTACTCCCCGATTTGAACAATCTGTTGTTAATTTGGTTCTGGGCGATGAGTGCTTTAAGTAAGAGGCAATCATTCTCTTTCCTCTTCACTCTCCTGCTGCGCTTCCTCGTGGTCCTGGGTGTAGCCTTTTTGGCCACTTCCTTCTTGGTACTTGAAGCATTTCTAGCAGAACGTCTGGTTTCCTGCACGGTAGACTGCCGAGCAGACGATGAGGCTTGGACGGACTGCTTAGAAGACGGTTTATCTATGCCGGACCGCTGAGCTAGCAGTGCTGTTGTGACGGACTGCTGGGCTGTAGGAGTAGAGGCATCGGACTGCTGACCATGTGTTGAAGCTATGTCGGGTTTCTACGCAGGTGGTGCCAACTTGTTAGTGTGGTGAGGAGGCCGTGCCAACGCGTTGGTTTGCTGAGCAGGAAGTGCTGACGCATTGGTATGCTGATCACGCGCTTGCGGACCGATGGACTGATGAGCAGTCGATTCTGGACCTACAGACTACTTAGCAGGCAGTTCCGAAGCATCAGTCTGCTTAGCAGTCTGTTCCACTAGGTTGGTCTGCTGAGCATGTGCTACAGCTGGGTCTCCCCCACTGCTTCAGCGGCCGGCATCTGAACTGGTGGTGCATCATCAGCAGTTGTAGGCCTTGCCACTGGCTTCTTGGGGCGGAGGATGACATGGCCTATACGCCACAAAGTCAGGCCAGCTGATCACAGGTTGATGCATCAACCCGCAAGAGCTGTTGTGGCAAGGAGAGCATCACCAGTTGAGGGGCGATAGTGGTTGCTCTTGGCGGGGCTTCAGGAATCTCATCGATGAACTCTATTTCCTTTCGTGGCCACTGGATGTGATGTAATAGTATTTCTCCCAAGGTCCTTTGCTCATTGAAGTCTCCTAGGACATTCTTCAGGGCAAATTCATTGAATCCATGCTTTACTTCAGTCACATAGCACTTCACATAGCCCGGCTTCAATGGCACATTGTCCAAGAAGAGGCCATCTTCCAAGAAGGGTGGGCAAACCCAGGCTGTTGCACATTTTAATGTACCTTCATAATGTGTAAGCACGCCCTTCAGTCTGTCTTTCATTCTAGATAGATCAGATATAGCATCATCACGAGCAGCTGCAGTCTCAGTGTCGCTGGGGTCAGCTGATGCACAACTACTCTTGTGTAGTGTTGTCGCGCAATAAGAAGCATCATCCATGCCCACCTCCCCTCCCATCTGCTGGCTATCTGTTAGTGTTAGAGTCTTCTGCATCATCATTGACTCCTCAACATCCTTTCGAACAGCCGGATAAATCTCCTTCTTCAACTTTTCAAACAATGCATTATGCTTCATTTCACTCCTCGCTTTTTTCATGCTGAGCCTCTCTTCTTTGCTGAGTGTGAAAGCCCTCTTGTTCAGAACATTAACACCTATACCCCTTGCACGGCCAGGAGGCTCTTTTGTGTCCAGAGCAATGGACAGAATGTCACATGGCCCTGAGTTCCTGTAGAACCTTCCAGGGATCTTGGAAGCCTCTACCATCACTTCATATAGTTTGGCATCACATGCGTTTTCAAAGTAATAAGTTCCGTCATCACGCCTCTTTGCACATGCCCGCAAGTAGTCTCTGGCACGTTCGCCCTTGATTTCACTAAAGGCTGGATTCCCACCCGCCACTACTGCTTCTTTGTCCTCCTGTTCCCATATCAGTTTCATGCCGTAGTATCCTGCCACACCCATACGGTGGGGGTGTATGTTCTTCTTCTGAAGTTCCGATTGCTTGAAACTCTTTGCAGCAAACTCTGGAGTTGCCCTGACCCTTTTGAATTCTACCCAGTCTGCCTTTGTAATTTGGGGGTATGCGGGGATTGGTCCTTGCCTTCACTCAAGTACTTCTTGTACAGCACGTGCTTCCAGTTTCTCCAAGCATCCCTAGCCTTCTTCAGTGCAGCGTGTTCCACCTGCATTCTCCACTGCTCTGGAACGTTGAAGTGATCCATGATCTCCCAGACTATCCTTCGCCGTGTTTCTGTGTCAGCCTTCAGAAACCCCGGCAGATTAATGTTGAGCCTTGCCCTGCCAACAAATCCACACACACTCCTGAACCTCATGCGTGCTTTATCTGGTTTAGTTGGAGCCCAGGACTTTAAATCAATCTCGGTTACTTCATATACACCTTTAGGCTTGTGTGTAGGCTTCCATGGAGCGTTCCTCCATGTCCTGACCGGAAGGGTAATTGCTGCAGCTCTATCCCATTCAAGACTACTTGATCCCTCACAATCTGCTGAAGACCTAGGGTTGTCCAAATCAGATGAAGATACATGGCCTGAATGAGTGCTTTCACTGCTACTCGGCATCTACAAAGAACATGTGCGAAACTTAGGAAAGGAGGATAAGCATAAAACTAACAACTTGGTATCAAGCTTTCTAAACATGCCATGCAATAATTTAGAAAATGTACGACTAATTTGTTAAGTTTGTGTGACTCGGGCACCCGCGATTTGTAAATAGGCAGTAACTTATTGGAACAAATACAAATTATATGTAGTAAGTGAAAGGATCGATATAGTTGACTAGAGGGGGGGGGGGTGAATAGGCAACTAACACTTTTTAGCTTTTCTTTACCAATTTAAACTTTGCATCAAAGTAGGCTGTCTAGATATGCAACTAGGTGCGCAACCTATATGATGCAACAACAATAGGTAAACAAGCAAGCAAAGGAAGTAACACAAGATAAGCTTGCACGAGTAAAGGGATGAGATAACCAAGAGTGGAGTCAGTGAAGATGAGGATGTGTTACCAAAGTTCCTTCCCTTTGAGAGGAAGTACGTCTCTGTTGGAGCGGTGTGGAGGCACAATGCTCCCGAAGAAGCCACTAGGGCCACCGTATTCTCCTCACGCCCTCACACAATGCGAGATGTCGTGATTCCACTATTGGTGCCCTTGAAGGCGGCGACCGAACCTTTATAAACAAGGCTGGGGCAATCTCCACAACTTAATCGGAGGCTCCCAATAACACCACGAAGCTTCACCACAATGGAGTATGTCTCCGCGATGACCTCAACCGTCTAGGGTGCTCAAACACCCAAGAGTAACAAGATCCTCAAGGGATTAGTGGGGGAAATCAAATATCTCTTGGTGGATGTGTAGATCTAGGCCTTCTCAACCAATCCCTAGAAGATCAACAAGTTTGATCAGCTAGGGAGAGAGATCGGGCGAAAAAGGAGCTTAGAGCAACAATGGAGCTTAGAGATGGAAGAGGTGGTCAACTCGGAGAAGAAGACACCCCTTATATAGTGAAAGAACAAATCCAACCGTTATCCACTTAAACAGCCTGCGACCTGCGGTACTACCGCAAGGGTTCACGGTACTACCGCGGCGAAGCGCGGTACTACCGCTGCCACGACAGGGCCTAAGACCAGTCCTGAAGCGCTAAGTCAAGGAGCGGTAGAACCGCAGGTGCGGTACTACTGTGCCCCCTTGCGGTACTACCACAAGGCAGGAATGGACTAGGTGGGGAAGGCACAGACATATAAAAATACATCCGTGACTACTTCTGCTGAGTTTTGGTCCATGCAAAAATCCGACACGGTACTACCGCAGACCTGGAGCGGTACTACCATGTAGGACGCGGATGTAAAAAATTACATCCGCTCCTACTACCGCTCATGTTGCTGAGCCTGGCCAGAGCGCACGATACTACCACGCCCATGGAGCGTTACTACCGCGTAGGGCGCGGATGTAAAAAATTACATCCCCCCTACTACAGCACCAGCAGCAGCGCCTGGCCTGAGGCCACGGTACTACCGCTCCCGAGGTGCGGTACTACCATGAGCACTTGCGGTACTACCGCACCAGAGGCCGGTACTATCGCAAGGGCCTGCAGTACTACCGCTCCGAGGAGCAGTACTACCGCATGCCCCAATCTAGCAACATTAGGAGACCTTCATTTTGCATAGACAAAGATAGACGAAGGATGCTCCAAAGAGAAAAAGGAAAGGTGGTGCAAAAGGAGTAGACGTGTACGTGATGATTCCACCCAAACCTTTCCAAAGTGGACCCCCTCTTAATAGTACAGCTTTCCTACGACTCAAATCCACCAAAAAGAAACGTAGAGAAACGCCATCTTCAATAGTCTTCGAGGGGCACCAAATCGTCTTGTGCCTAGTCATGATATGTCTGAAATACTCCATGCACACGATTAGTCCGCAAAAGCATTTTCATCAATCACGAAAACAACTAAGGGATAAATATGCCCTTACAATCTCCCCCTTTTTGGTGGATTGATGACAATACGGGATTTGCACAAAGGGAGATAAAAACGAACATGGGCAAACCCCACATCTATAAAATATCGATAGGCTCCCCCTAGATGTGTGCTAACTAGAGAAGTGCTTTGGACTGCACGGCACACATACTAGGATCAACACTTGTGACGCCCTCGATTCAATTGTACACTAATCATACACGCAAATGTGTACGATCAAGATCAAGGACTCATGGGAAGATATCACAACACAACTCTAGACACAAATTTAAAATAATACAAGCTTTATATTACAAGACAGGGGCCTTGAGGGCTCGAATACATAAGCTCAAATATACAAGAGTCAGCGGAAGCAACATTATCTGAGTACATACATGAGTTAAACAAGTTTGCCTTAAGAAGGCTAGCACAAAAGCAACAACGATCGAAAAGGCAAGGCCTCCTTCCTGGGAGCCTCCTAACTACTCCAAGTCGTGAGCGGCCGTCACATAGTAGTAGGCACCCTCGGGGTAGCAGTAGTCATCAGTGGTGTCGTCTGGCTCCTGGGATCCATCATCTGGTCGCAACAATCGGGTATGGGGGAAAAGAGGTAACAAAGCAGCCGTGAGTACTCATCCAAAGTACTCGCAAGACTTACATCAGATCTAATCTAAGTATGCATTTGTATCAAAGGAAATGGGCTGTATCAGTGGACTAAACTGCAGAATGCCAGAAAGAAGGGGAAAGCCTAGCCTACCGAAGTCTAGCATCTTCAAGCATCTTCAAGCATCTTGCAGCATGTAGAAGAGCACAGATCAACATAATGTAGAGTAGTAGTGTTATCAACCTCGGCCAGAGATCCTTTCTCGACTCCCTGCGAGAAAGCAATCCCAGAGCCATACTATCCAATTCTCATCACAATCCATTTCTCATAACCATTTCTCATCTCAAGTATCCAATTCTAGTTGTATCAATCAGGATACAACTCCAAGTGTCCATTACCATAGGACATGCTATCGATAGTTGCTTTCTTTCCTGCAGGGGTGCACCAACTTACCCACCACACTCGATTAACTCCGGCCAGGCACACTTTCCTGGGTCATGCCCGGCCTCGGCCAAACAATACGCCGCAACCCGACCTAGGCTTAATAGAGAGGTCAGCACACCGGACTAAGCATATGCCCCCAGGGGTCATGGGCCATCTCCCCGGGAACTCCTGCACGTTGCGTATGCGGCCGGTGAGCAGACCTAGCTACCTCCTTCAACAAGGCAGGAGCTTACGCAGTCCAACCCGGCGTGCGCCGCTTAGTGGATGGCATCTATTAAGCTTTGGCTGATGTATACGACACAGAATGCCCATACTATGCCCACGTGATGGTTAGTGCTATCAGGCCAGAGGCCCCTCGGATCAAATATCAAAAGCGTTAGTGTGTTGGCAGTACGTTCACGAGCAGAGACTCACGAAAGATGTGACCCCGTCGCCCGTCTTGAGTACTTGCGGCAAGGGCTAAGAATGCCCGACCATGCCTCGTAAGTATCTCGCGGGCACCTTCCAGGTCAACCCGACTCCACATCACTCACTATTAAGCTCGCGCGGGTACCCCTTAGGGCCGACCCGTCTTTAGTAACATGGTTCAGTGTAAAGTCATAGTAACCATAGTAACTGTGTGTCTAACACCAATGGGGAAACCCGAGGAATCACCCCTGGTGAATTCCACTCGATGTAATCACCAAGTTGAACGTAAGAGGATCCACCCTTGAGGTTCACACTTGAGGGGTTGCACGACAGAGCCGTATCGGAAGTGGTTAAGGAGGAAATCACCCTCGATGGCCACGACCGAATAGCTACACTACAGAGCTCTCATTAGGAGTGATGTAAGAGGTTCCACCCTCGGCACTCGATGGTAACTCTGCGGAGTCGTACAACTAGGGGGGTGATGTGTGGTGTCGGGGCATGGATGTCGATCACGTTGATCGAGTCATCGAACATAAAGCGAGGCAACTGGGACAAGGTGGGGTCACTGATGGATCTCTAACCAACCTATACTAAGCAGTTTAGGATAAGCAGGTAAGGTATGAAAGCAAGTAACAAAAACAGGCTATGCATCAGAGTAGGATCATACATAAAGCAGTAGCAGTTCTAATGCAAGCATGAGAGGGAAAGAAATGGGCGATATCGCAATTCTCAAGGGGGGTTTGCTTGCCTGATTGCTCTAGCAAGGAGGGGTCGTCGTCGACGTAGTCGATCACAGGGGCAACATCGGTCTCGGGGTCTACCGGAGAGAAGAGGGGGAAGAAACAATAAATATAAAGCAACATAGCACCACAAAGCATAACATGGCAATAAGATGTGCCGGGTGTGACCTAACGTATGGCTACATGATAAAGGTGAAGGGGGAAAACAGCCGGGAATGTTTTCCCAGTTTCGGACCTGTGTCACACAAATGACCGGAGGGAGAAAGTTCCATGTTCAGATAGTTATAGGCATCTGACAGGTATGTGGGTAGTGTATTCAGGTTCGTCTCGTCGTTCTGAGCAACTTTCATATATAAAGTTTTTTGATCCGAGCTACGGTTAATTTTCTATGATTTTTCAAAGTTTTAAACATATTATGGAATTATTTAAAATAACAGAAAAGAAAATATGACGTCAGCATGACATGTTGATGATGTCAGCAGTCAACAGACTCGCTGACCAGGTCAAACCTGACCTGTGGGTCCAGTGGGACCCACATGTCAGCCTCTGTTAGTCTAACAGTGTATTAAACTAACTAATCTATGTTAATTAGCTACTGGACCCCACCTGTCAGTGACTCATTAGTTTAGCTAATTATGTATATTTAGGAAAATGTTTTAATTAGGTTAATTATGTGGGGGGGGTGCGTGTCAGTGGCACTGAGTGCCCAGTCAGTAGTTGACCCAGTCAACTGGGTCAACTGGGGCCCGTGGGGCCTAGCGACAGTGCCACAGGGGTGGCCCTAGGCCAGCCACGTCGGTGGGCCGGCGGCTGAACGCCGGCGAGCATGAAAACGCACCGAGGGCACTCGGCCTTGTCGGGAATCGTCTACAGGGGGTCTCCGGGGCTGGGGCTAGGCTCGTCCGAACGGGGAGTGGGCGGCGCAGCTGGTGGTGGTGGTTTCACCGGAAACGGCACCGGCGTGGAGCACGGGCGACGGTGGCCTTCGGGCGCTTGACGGCGATGGTGCTTCAGGACACGGCTCGTCGTGCGGAGCGGCTCTACGGGCGGCTGGTGCTCGCGCGCATCCATTGCCACAGTCGGTAGTAGGCGGGAAGCGACGAGCTCACCGGAGACGAGCTCGCGGCGGCGGCCGGAGCACTGGCCCGTCGAGGACGGCGCCAGGGGGAGCGGGAGGAGCAACGAGCGCATGTAGTGGGTGCAGGCGGAGGTGCTGAGCACTACGGGGTGGTCGGCCGCGAGCACTGCGAGCCATGGCCACGGCGGCGAGCACCACCGCGGCGACGAGCCCGGGCACGACGATGGGAGCAGCTACGGGGGGAGAAGAGAAGCACGAGGATTGGGGAAAGACGCGGTGGCTCACCGGGAGCCGTAGGGAGGTGGCAGTGTGCTCGGGGAGGCTTGTCGGAGGCATACGAGGACGTCGATCGGCAACAGCTGGGGTTGGGGAGGAGCTCGATCCCGGGGCTGTGGTGGCGCCGAGCTCGATCCAGAGGGCGGAGATGAAGTAGATGGAGAAGGTGGAGCGTTCGGGCTCGTCGGAGAGGCACTCGGGGCTCGGTGGCCGTGCTAAGACACGGCCATGGCGGCAGCGACGATGGGTGCTCGTGGGGAAGGAAGAAAGCGGGCGAGGGAGAGAGCAAGGGGGAGACTGGGCGCAAGGGGAAGTGTGCGAGTGGGGAGGGAGCCCGAGGCGTCGGGGCTGCTCTTATCCCCTCGCCGACGTCGTGGTAGTACGGGGCAGCGCGCCTGGTCCGGCGGGGACGCGCCCCGGTTGGAGGAGCAGTGGAGGGAGGGGGGAGCGACCGGGAGGGCAAGGTGGGCCGGCCGGTTTGGTCTCTTGGGCTAGGTCCAGTGGGAGTCAGGGGGTTTCCTTTTCTCTCTCTCCCCCTTTTCTTTACCTTTTCTTTTTCTTTTTTTAACAGAGATGGAAAGGGAATTATTTGGGCAACTATTTCACTTAGCAAAAATTTGGGAGGTGTCCCATTAAATCCCTGGTGATTATCGACAGTGCCAAAAATATTTTGGAGACCAGAAGAATTCATTTGGTATTTTCCATAAATAGGATAGCATTTAAAAATGTTGAATTGGTGCTGTTTTAATTACTAATGCTCATCTTTGCACAAGAGTGATGTTGTGTTCCTTAACAAATAATTGTTATGGAATTTGTGACAAATGATGAACATTTTTCCAGCAACTTTTGGGCAACTTCAAACTTCACTTGAATTTGATTTGACCGGAATTTCCAAATGGGTATTGAACAAAGGTGATTAAGAACTGTTTGGAAAATGATTAGTTTAATCACAGAGGGTTACTGTAGTATGACACTAGGGGTGTTACAACACTCCCCTCTATTTTATAGACAAGGCAAATCTTGCAATGATAAAGCTAACACTAAGCAGGATAATAACTATGAGCATAGAGTAAAGGGCACAAGATAGCATAGGCTCAATAAGGTACGCAAGAGTGCATATGTCTTACACCATATGATAGAAAGGTCTCACAAGCACAACCAAACCAAAGCAAACGAGGTTCAACGAAACGAAAGCAAAGCGACAAGACCACGAAACATGACACACGACTCACAAATCCTACACTCTCTCCCCCTTTGGCATCGATACACCGAAATGGCGGAGAGGACACCTACAACACAAGTGGTGGCTCAAGCTGATAGGATCACTCGTGCTCCTCGTCGGTCTCAACAGTGGGGATGGGCTCCTCCTCAGAATCAGTCCACTTGTAACCCTGCTTCGCCATCCATTCGGCCTCTAGAGTGATGTGCTTCTCGGACCCATACAACCAACCTCTTAGCGGGCATGTACAATAATAAGTTTTATATACGTACTAGTTTATCAATAGTTGGTCCACCTTACATCCTCGCAAAGTGTCTTGGGTCTCGTGTTGCAGAGCCCGCTTCTCTTCTCTTTCCTCCAACTAATAAGCACATATATATTATTCTATTCCTTATAGCCAGACTACCCACAGTGGGAGTAACATAGGTAGTAACATCACGCATATCTAGATAAAATAGATGATGTGGCAAGCAATAAATGAAGAAATGGAGGAAAGTGGATATGTGTGATGTTACTACCTATGTTACTCCCACTGTGGGTATAGTCTTACTATAGTATGAAACTACCCACAATGGGAGTAACATAGGTAGTAACATCACACATATCTCGATAAATTAAGTAGATGATGTGGCAAGCAATAAATGAAGAAAGAGAGGAAAGTAGTAACATAGCTAGTTACTAGTAGTATGAGTAACATCACATGTACATATCAAGGCAAGATGTGTCTATAGCCTAATAAATGAAGTGTTGCATGTTACCACACATATATGTTACTCCCCACTATAGAGGTAGTAACATAGACTAGTAACACATGGGCATGTTACTAGTCTATGTTACTACCCATTGTGGCTAGTCTGAGTAACATCACACATCTCAAGGCAAGATGAGTCTATAGCCTAATAAAGGAAGTCTTACATGTTACTACACATATGTTACTCCCCACTATAGAGGTAGTAACATAGACTAGTAACATTCTATGTTACTGATGTCTACTACACAACCTTCTTCTTGTAGACGTTGTTGGGCCTCCAAGTGCAGAGGTTTGTAGGACAGTAGCAAATTTCCCTCAAGTGGATGACCTAAGGTTTATCAATCCGTGGGAGGTGTAGGATGAAGATGGTCTCTCTCAAACAACCCTGCAACCAAATAACAAAGAGTCTCTTGTGTCCCCAACAGACCCAATACAATGGTAAATTGTATAGGTGCACTAGTTCAGTGAAGAGATGGTGATACAAGTGCAATATGGATGGTAGATAATGGTTTTTGTAATCTGAAAATATAAAAACAACAAGGTAACTAATGATAAAAGTGAGCACAAACGGTATTTCAATGTGTTGAAACAAGGCCTAGGGTTCATACTTCCACTAGTGCAAGTCCTCTCAACAATAATAACATAATTGGATCATATAACTATCCCTCAACATGCAACAAAGAGTCACTCCAAAGTCACTAATAGCAGAGAACAAATGAAGAGATTATTGTAGGGTACGAAACCACCTCAAAGTTATCCTTTCTGATCGATCTATTCAAGAGTCCGTAGTAAAATAACATGAAGCTATTCTTCCCGTTCAACCTATCATAGAGTTCGTACTAGAATAACACCTTAAGACACAAATCAACCAAAACCCTAATGTCACCTAGATACTCCAATGTCACCTAAAGTATCCGTGGGTATGATTATACGATATGCATCACACAATCTCAGATTCATCTATTCAACCAACACAAAGAATTTCAAAGAGTGCCCCAAAGTTTCTACCGGAGAGTCAAGACGAAAACGTGTGCCAACCCCTATGCATAAGTTCACGAGATCACGGAACTCGCAAGTTGATCAACAAAACATACATCAAGTGGATCACATGATATCCCATTGTCACCACGGATAAGCACGTGCAACACATACATCAAGTGTTCTCAAATCCTTAAAGACTCAATCCGATAAGACAACTTCAAAGGGAAAACTCAAACCATTACAAGAGAGTAGAGGGGGAGAAACATCATAAGATCCAAATATAATAGCAAAGCTCGCAATACATCAAGATCGTACCACCTCAAGAACACGAGAGAGAGAGGTCAAACACATAGCTACTGGTACATACCCTCAGCCCCGAGGGAGACCTACTCCCTCCTCATCATGGAGAGCACCGGGATGATGAAGATGACCACCGGAGAGGGATTCCCCCCCTCCGGCAGGGTGCCGGAACGGGTCTAGATTGGTTTTCGGTGGCTACAGAGGCTTCTGGCAGTGGAACTCCCGATCTATTCTGCTCTTCGATATAGGCGAAAGAAGTCGGTCAGGGGGGCCATGAGGGGCCCACGAGGGCGGGGGACGCACCCAGGGGGGCAGGCGTGCCTCCCTGACTCGTGGCCACCTCGAAGCTTCCTTGGCTTCAACCCCAAGTCTCCTGGATCACGTTCGTTCCAAAAATCATGCTCCCGAAGGTTTCATTCTGTTTGGACTCCGTTTGATATTCCTTTTCTTCGAAACACTAACACAAGGGGAAAAACAGAAACTAGCACTGGGCTCTGGGTTAATAGGTTAGTCCCATAAATAATATAAAAGTGTATAATAAAGCCCATAAACATCCAAAACAGATAATATAATAGCATGGAACAATAAAAAATTATAGATACGTTGGAGACGTATCAGCTACTACCCATTGTCGCTAGTCTTATGTCACTCTATTGTGTACTTACTTGCTCTAATGCATAGTATCATAGAGTAGCTAGTATCATATGTTATCTATATGAGCGTGAGCCATGGATATAGCACTATAGGTGGAATAGAATGGTGGTTGTGGAGAAGAAAAAAAGGAGAAGATAGTCTCACATCAACTAGGCGTATCAACGGGCTATGGAGATGCCCATCAATAGATATCAATGTGAGTGAGTAGGGATTGCCATGCAACAGATGCACTAGAGCTATAAGTATATGAATGCTCATCAAAGAAACTAAGTGGGTGTGCATCCAACTTGCTTGCTCACGAAGACCTAGGGCATTTGAGGAAGCCCATCATTGGAATATACAAGCCAAGTTCTATAATGAAAGATTCCCACTAGTATATGAAAGTGACAACATAGGAGACTCTCTATCATGAAGGTCATGGTGCTACTTTGAAGCACAAGTGTGGTAAAAGGATAGTAGCATTGCCCTTTCTCTCTTTTTCTCTCATTTTTTGTTTTTTGTTTTTTTGGGCCTTCTCTTTTTTTATGGCCTCTTTTTTATTTTTTATTTTTTTCGTCTGGAGTCTCATCCCGACTTGTGGGGGAATCATAGTCTCCATCATACTTTCCTCACATGGGACAATGCTCTAATAATGATGACCATCACACTTTTATTTACTTACAACTCGATACATAGAACAAAATATGACTCTATGTGAATGCCTCCGGTGGTGTACCGGGATGAGCGATGAATCAAGAGTGACATGTATGAAAGAATTATGAACGGTGGCTTTGCCATAAATACGATGTCAACTACATGATCATGCAAAGCAATATGACAATGATGGAGCATGTCATAATAAACGGAACGGTAGAAAGTTGCATGGCAATATATCTCGAAATGGATATGGAAATGCCATAATAGGTAGGTATGGTGGCTGTTTTGAGGAGGGTAAATGGTGGGTTTATGGTACCGGCGAAAGTTGCGCGGTACTAGAGAGGCTAGCAATGTGGGAAGGGTGGGAGTGCGTATAATCCATGGAGTCAACATTAATCATAAAGAACTCACATACTTATTGCAAAAATCTATTAGTCATCGAAACAAAGTACTACGTGCATGCTCCTAGGGGGATAGATTGGTAGGAAAAGACCATCGCTCGTCCCCGACCGCCACTCATAAGGAAGGCAATCAATAAATAAATCATGCTCCGACTTCATCACATAACGGTTCACCATACGTGCATGCTACGGGAATCACAAACTTCAACACAAGTATTTCTCAAATTCACAACTACTCAACTAGCATGACTCTAATATCACCATCTCCATATCTCAAAACAATTATCAAGTATCAAACTTCTGATAGTATTCAATGCACTTATATGAAAGTTTTTATTATGCCTAAAAGCAAATTACCATGCTGTTCTAAAGACTCTCAAAATGATATAAGTGAAGCATGGGAGAACAATCGTTTCTATAAAACAAAACCACCACCGTGCTCTAAAAGATGTAAGTGAAGCACTAGAGCAAAAACTATATAGCTCAAAAGATATAAGTGAAGATCAATAAGCAGTTGAATAATTATGTTACTATGTGAAGACTCTCTAACATTTAAGAATTTCAGATCTTGGTATTTTAGTAAAACGGCAAGCAAAACAAAATAAAACAAGATGACGCTCCAAGCAAAACACATATCATGTGGTGAGTAAAAATATAGCTCCAAGTAAAGTTACTGATGAACGAAGATGAAAGAGGGGATGCCTTCCGGGGCATCCACAAGCTTTGGCTTTTTGGTGTCATTGGATTTACCTTGGGGTGCCTTGGGCATCCCCAAGTTTAGGCTCTTGCCACTCCTTATTCCATAGTCCATCGAATCTTTAGCCAAAACTTGAAAACTTCACAACACAAAACTCAACAGAAAACTCGTAAGTTCCTTTAGTATAAGAAAATAAAACCACCACTTAGGTACTATTGTGAACTCATTCTAAATTCATATTGGTGTAATATCTACTGTATTCCAACTTATCTATGGTTCATACCCTCCGATACTACTCATAGATTCATCAAAATAAGCAAACAACACATAGAAAACAGAATCTGTCAAAAATAGAACAGTCTGTAGTAATCTGTAGGTTTCGAATACTTCTGTAACTCAAAAAATCCTGATAAATTAGGAAGTACTAGGCAATTTGTTTATTAATCTATTGCAAGTGGAATTGGTATTTTATCGCTCTCTGGTAAGAAATGAAAATTATTCTCGAGAGCGCATACTTTCTGTTTTTTACAGCAAGATCAAATAACAATCACCCAAGAAGATCCTAAAGGCTTTACTTGGCACAAACACTAATTAAAACATAAAACCACATCTAAACAGAGGCTAGATGAGTTATTTTTTTACTAAATAGGAACAAAAATCATGGAACACAAATAACATTGGGCTGCTGTCGGTGTCAAAACCGGCGGATCTCGGGTAGGGGGTCCCGAACTGTGCGTCTAGGCCGGATGGTAACAGGAGGCAGGGAACATGATGTTTTACCCAGGTTCGGGCCCTCTTGATGGAGGTAAAATCCTACGTCCTGCTTTATTAATATTGATGATATGGGTAGTACAAGAGTAGATCTACCACGAGATCAAGGAGGCTAAACCCTAGAAGCTAGCCTATGGTATGATTGTTGTATATGGAGTTGATCGCCTACGGACTACAACCCTCCGGTTTATATAGACACCGAATAGGGTTAGGGTTACATAGAGTCGGTTACAATGGTAGGAGATCTTGAATATCCGCATCGCCAAGCTTGCCTTCCACGCCAAGGAAAGTCCCATCCGGACACGGGACGAAGTCTTCAATCTTGTATCTTCATAGTCCAGGAGTCCGGCTGAAGGTATAGTCCGGCTATCCGAACACCCCCTAATCCGGGACTCCCTCAGTAGCCCCTGAACCTGGCTTCAATGATGATGAGTCCGGTGCGCAAATTGTCTTCGGCATTGCAAGGCGGGTTCCTCCTCCAAGTCCTTCATAGAAGATTGTAAACACCAAGAGTAGTGTCCGGCTCTGCAAAATAAGCTTCCACATATTGCCATAGAGAGAATAATATTAACACAAATCAAATCTGCTGACGTATTCCGCAGTGCGTCAACACACTACAGCCAAGTCCTTTACTTGAATCGATTTCACTTTTCCACCTTAGCGTGTTTTGCGAGGCAGTTTCCTTGGCACGTCTTGTCAAAGCAGAGATCGTGTGCCCCCCTTTCACGGGATTCTCATCAATACGGACGTGGGTAACCCAATCGTGCCCGTTAGCATGTTTTCTCGATTAAAGGCGAGTCCCAAACGGTTATGGGGAGGGCTCCTGGTATTCAACCTCTTATAAAGAGACCAGGGCCTTACTCCTTTTCTCCAATCCCAAAACGAGTTCGCCCGTCGCCTCGAGTTCCAACACCCTAGGCTCCAGATTCTGGGCGCCTCAGACCTTGGACAATGTCTGGTTCCAACCTTCAAGGCCGATGGATGCCCTCCTCCATCACGGAGGAGGACGTGCTAAAGTTGAGAGAGGCTAAGTTCTTGACCGCCGAAATTTCGCACAGGTTGCCTGCTCAAGGGCAGGCTATCCCTAGTCCCCATCCCGGTGAGAGCGTAGTGTTCGTGTCTCACTTCCTTCGGGGGTTAGGCTTCCCAATGGATCCCTTTGTGAGGGGACTACTGTTTTATTATGGGCTGGAATTTCACGACTTAGCTCCGGAGTCCATCCTCCATATCTCCTCGTTTATCGTTGTATGCGAAGCGTTCCTCCGTGTTACCCCTCACTTCGGATTATGGTTCAAGACTTCAGTGGAGCCGAAGATGATCAAGGGACGACACGCAGAGTGCGAAGGTGCTGTTATAAGCAAAAATGCTGATGCTCCATGGCCCGAGGGCTCTTTTAAAGAGGAGCTAGGCTTGTGGCAACGAGAGTGGTTCTATATCACCACTCCCCGGAGCACCAAGTGGGTGGCGCTTCCTGCCTTTCACTCGGGTCCCCCACCACGGTTAGCGTAATGGGTTAGCAGAGGGTTAGATTGGGGTTTTCCCAAAGACGTGCCCTTGTTACAGGGCCGCATTAAGGATCTCTTGGAAGGAGACCTCAGCCTGGTCAAGGTGACGCAGGTCATGCTGATTCACCGAATATTGCCTGGCAAACGTCGCTCCCTTCGCCTGTGGGAGTTTAATCCAGAGGGACCGCGAGCTCTCTAGAATTTCATGGGCGCAACGCCCGCGGAGATGTATAAACTGTTCTTCGGATCATGAGAGATGTGTCCGGATTTAACCGAGGACGCAGGCCTAAGCTACAATCGCTCGGATACTCAAGTAAGCAACCTTGTGCCCGGACCTTCTATCCGTATAATTGTCATAAACTTGCCCCTAAAAGAGCCGTCCTTTTAAATAGGAGTGGATAGCGAAGGCAAAGCTGATCAGGTGTCCGGCTCCCCTTCCCGAAACCAGGCCAGATCCCGTGCTGGTCAGGATGCTGGAGATAATGCCTTTGGAGGGAAGCAAGGGGGAGGACAAGGAAACTATGGCCTCCTCGAAGGAGGCTGCTCCGAAGGGAGGAACCGACAATTCCTCTCCTAAGGGGAAGAAGAGAGCCGCCTCTGACGACCCGGAAACCATGGCCTCGAAGCGAGGGAAAAAAATCCTCGTTAGAGGGTCCGACGCCGGGGAGTTCCTCGGCCGAACTACGCCCTCAAGGGGATCATCCCTCCAGCGAGCCGTAAGTAGAGAAAGACTTTCCTTTTGAGGGATGAGGGAAATCCTTGATTTAGATCTGAGAAGATTAACCGAATTTTTACCTTGTAGCTCGGACCTCAGCCCTTCTCAGCAGAGCTCGTCTTCGGGGGATCTCCTTCCGGAGATGATGGAGAGCGGGACGCCTCCCCCTGCCGTGCCGCCTAGCGAGGCGGGCGACCCTGAGGTGTCGTCGCGGAGGGTTTCTCCGAATCCGGCAGGGGCGGAAGATAGCTATGTGGCCCCCCGAGGTTCTCCACGTCCGGCCTTCGAAAGAGGTCATGGGACAAGTCCGGCACCGTCTGGTGCTCGACCGGAGGAGCTAAAGATTCTGCTGGGGAGAGCTTCTATCTCGGAGGATCACCGTGCATTGATGGGCACGGTGATTGAAAGGATCTCATCCGCAGAGAGCGGATTGCATGAGGCCGTCAAAAGTTTACTAACGGGTTTTGAGGTACATTAGATAATGTACACTTTTGTCAGTTGCGCATGAATAAGATGCGCCCTGTGTAGATAGTAGCCCCTGAGACTCTGTGCGTCGTCAAGAAATGACGGCACGCGGAGGATCATAATCCCAGGGCTAAGATGTCGCCTTTGAATGTAGGCGGCAGGGTGTCCGGAATCGAGCCGAACTGGAGGTTTTGCCGAACTAAAGCGGCAACTGGACGTGGCAGATGCCGACATCATGCTTTTTAATAAGCGGCTTGATGGGGCTCAAGGTATGTAATTCCTCGGGCGGCATCAGGTAAGAATAGTTTTATGCCTGTGTCTTACGATGTATGTGCTTTGACGCAGATGGTGCGGCCGCCATGGAGAGTCTTAGGGCAGAACTTGCCCGAGCTAAAGAACAAGCCAGCGAAAGTGATGCGGCCACCAGGAAAGCCCTTGAAGAGCTGAGAGCCGAACATGCTGCTCATTGCCGAAGCAAGGAAGAGATGGCCGAGATGGCCGAAAAGTTAAAAAGCGCTACAGACCGTTGCAGACTTCTTGAAAAAGAAGACCAGGCGAAACAAACGGACTTAGAGAAGGCCGTTGCCAATGCCAAGGACGCGCACTCTGCGATGAGAGCTGCGAAGGAGGAGCTGCGTCAGGCCGAACAGATTGCGGCTGGAAAGCCCTTTATGCTGCGAAGGAAATTTTGCGATCCGAAGTTTGCTCCGTTGGACCGGATGTGGAGTGTGGAGGATACCTATCTGGATTTGGCAGCGAGTGTTGCTAATGCGACCGAACACTTTCGAGATCAGAAAGATCGCGAAGTGGAAAAGCTTTTCTGGTCGCAGTTTCACAATCCAGAGCGTCCACTGGCAGTGGATGATCGTTTGGCTCAATGGGCCGAACTGAATAGGTTGTCCGGACTCGCCATGAAGTATGTCATGGGTCATCTGTGGCCGGGGAGATCGGAGCCGAAGAGTTATTTCAGCTTGGTGCAACAATTCCTTGACGCGGTGCCGCGTATTAATGCAATGAAGAGGTCAGCGTGCATAGAGGGCGCAAGGATGGCTCTTGCCCGTGTCAAGACATACTGGGCAGAGATGGAGACCACTGTTGTTGCGTCCCGAGATTCGGACAAAAGCCGAGTACCCTCCGAGCACTATTTTCAGGAAGTCCTTGAAGGCGCTCGTGTAATAGAGACGCAGTGCTCGAAATATGCTATGTTATGATAGCATATGTAATTTTAAAGTAATATTTTGATAAACTATAGTGGCCTTTTTATACTTGTGCCTTCAAGTATTGGGAACACCTCCTGTGCGGCCGTTTTAAGATATATATACAAAATCTGAAAGATGGCAGTCGTTGGCTTCAGCCCCCACGCACATAGTGCGGGGGTGCTCGCAGAAGACGCATTTTCACACTTAACCCAACGTCTTGGTCCTACAACGGAGGTGATAGCGCAGCGGGCTAGGCAACCGGACTATAATGCTTTAACACTTTCACTTAGCCATAGGAGCTTGATAGCGAGACTATTTAGGTAGCCCCTTGGTGGCGACTGCGCTCGCCCAAGTTCGGGGCGCGTATGTGCCTGACTGGGAAGCGGCCCTTCATTAAAGCGGAGGAATCCGATAGATTCCGATAGGTCATCGAGTGGCTGACCAGTCTCACGCTACATCATGACAGTCAGTTTTCGGCTTTCTCTACTGAGGTGCTCGCCCGGCCGAACCGGGGCATAATCGTAGTAGTTCTCCTGGTGCTACCTTAGCCGATAGAGCGGAATGTAAGGTAGCCGAACTCAGGAGCCGGACAACCCAACATTTGACCAAAGACATGATTCGGAGCCGATGCATATAATGCCAAAACTCGTGACGCCGAACACTCCCTAAGGTGTTCGGTCTTTATGAGTGCGGGCGAAACAACACTCTTTATTAAAAAAGCCCCTAGTGTCCAGGTACGTGCAAAAATTCTGACGTGGCCACATGCCAAGACGCCAGCCTCCTCCTTGGTTATATCAGAAAAAACCAGGGGATGTATAGCAACAAGAGACAGTAAAAAAGGTTTACGCAGGGTCTTAATCTGAAAAGAATCCTTTAGGACGGGTCCCTACTGCACGTCTGCGCCTGTGTCTCCGTTGTGCTGTATCCTGGACGGGCGCCGCACGATGTTCATCTGTAAAAGAGAGGAACTGAGTTGAAAACGGGTCATGCCGAAAAAGTTGAAAATAAACAAAGTAAAAAGTAAAATATATAAGATTGAGCTTTATTGTCTCTTATTGTATATGCGTGGAGCCCCTAGTGCGGGGGTATGTGGCCACTAGGCCTGCATCAATGATGATTGTGCACCGAACTCGTCTATCCGCGTTCGTGGTCTTGAATGACCTATTTCGAAGTTTTTTGGCTGGTGAGGCCATTTTGCTGTGGGGCTGTCAAAGCGGCCGCACAGTCCTCCGCTTGGGGAGGCGCACTTTAGTGCTTCCCCTTCAAAGAGATGATGCCTTGTGGACCGGGCATCTTAAGCGTAAGAGATGCATAATGCGGTATTGCGTTAAAGCGAGCGAAAGCTTCGCGTCCCAGTAGTGCTTGATAGCGACTTGAGAACGGGACGATATGGAAGGTCAGCTTTTCGCGGCGGAGGTTATCGGCAGAGCCGAATATGACTTCGAGCCGGAGGAAACCCATACAATGGGTGTCCGGACCAGGTATTACCCCTTGAAAGGAGGTTTTGCTGCGGCGGATTCTTGCTGGGTTTATCCCCATGTGTTGGATTGTATCCTGATATATCAGGTTTAGTCCACTGCCACCGTCCATAAGGACATTTGAAAACTGGAGTCCGCCAATTATTGGATCGAGTATCAAGGCAGTCCAGCCTACATTCTTGATATTTCTAGAATAATCTAGCTGATCGAAGATGATCGGTTTTGACAACCAGTGGCAGGACCCTCTGGGGATGGGCCGTGTGGTGCGCACCTTTACGGGCGCCGCACGTTTTGTTATGTGAAGTGAGTTCACTGTTTTTACTTCTTGTGGGAAGTTCTTTTGTTTCCTGGTGCTCTGCTTTTGGGGTTCGTCCTCGTCTTCGCTTGGTGTGTCGAGCCCCTTGTGTTCGGCATTGAGTCTGCCGGATTGTTTGAAAACCCAACCGTCTCTGTGGGTATGGTTAGCAGGCTTCCCGGGAGTACTGTGTATCTGACATATCCTGTCCAGGATTTTATTTAGGTTGGATGGATCGTCCCTGTTGTCCTGGGGGGGGGGCGATTTTGCCTGATTTTGTCGTGAGCCTTTGAATCCGACATTGACTGCCGTGCTCTTCGGACTTTTGTCCTTAGTCCAGCGATGGTCCTTGTTGCGTCGCGGTTTTCCATTTCCATCCCTAGTTTCGGATGTACTTGGGTCGCTGGGGCTGCACCTTGCCAACCAGCTGTCCTCCCCTGCACAAAAGCGGGTCATGAGGCTTGTTAGTGCGGCCATTGTTCTTGGCTTTTCTTGGCCGAGGTGTCTGGCGAGCCATTCGTCTCGGACGTTGTGCTTGAAAGCTGCTAAGGCTTTGGTGTCCGGACAGTTGACTATCTGATTCTTTTTAGTGAGGAATCTATTCCAGAACTGCCGAGCTGATTCTCCGGGTTGTTGAGTTATGTGACTAAGATCGTCTGCATCCGGAGGGTGGACATAGGTCCCTTGAAAGTTTGCTCGGAAAGCATCCTCGAGCTCTTCCCAGCTTCCAATTGTGTTTTCAGGAAGGCTTTTAAGCCAATGCCGGGCTGGCCCTTTAAGCTTAAGGGGTAAATATTTTATGGCGTGGAGATCATCTCCTCTAGCCATGTGTATGTGGAGGATATAATCCTCGATCCAAACTCCAGGGTCTGTTGTTCCATCATATGCCTCTATGTTTACGGGTTTGAATCCCTCTAGAAATTCATAGTCCAGGACCTCATTGGTGAAACATAGGGGGTGTGCGGCGCCCCTATATTTGGGTGTGCCAGATTCTGATGATGGCTTCATAGCGTTGCTTACGAGAGCTTGCTTTCTTGGCCCATAAATGGACTTGACTGGGCCATGATGCGAATCCTTAAGTGGGTCGCATGCCGATTTAGGTGCGGTGCCGCTTGCCGCTTTATGGGGTCGTCTATCCGACCGTGTGGCTTTCTCATTTTTTGAATGCGAGGGCTCTAGGGCCTCTTCATCGAATTCAGGTAGTAGCTTTCTTTTCGGATAGCTTTTAGTGCGGCGACTGTCGCCGTATTTATCTGCGGTATTGATTACTTTGCTCCATCTAATCCGGAGTGCATCTTCCGCTGTTTTTAGCTTCCGCTTCTGCTTTTTAGGCTGCGTGCAGTTGCAACGAGCCTCTCGTGGAGATTCTTCCGCTCCATAGGTTTATCCGGCGTGAGGTCGTCCGAATGCCGTTTTCGCCGGAGGAGGGATGTTCGGTTTCTCTATCCGTGTTGCCCTATTCGGACGGTTGCTCTAAGGCCTGCTTGTCGTCTACCGACTCGTCTTGCTCTATGGCTGGGTTTTTGTCGAGGCGGGGCTTGGGTCGGCGTTTACGCCGATGTTTTGATTGCTTTTCGGGGGGTCGATCTCCCGTCCCATCCCCTTTTTCCTCGTTGTCGCTTCCTTTAGGGGTATCCACCATGTATACATCGTGAGATGAGGTGGCTGTCCAATGCCCTATGGGCGTTGGTTCGTCGGTATCTCCTGCATCGTCATCCATGCTGTCGATGTCTCCGGAGTCGAAGTTGAGCACGTCGTTTAAATTGTCGATAGTGGCTACCAAGTGGGTGGTGGGTGGGCTTTGAATTTCTTCCTCTTCCGTATCCCATCCTCGCTGACCGTAGTTCGGCCAGGGCTCTCCTGATAAAGAGAGAGACTTGAGAGAGTTCAGGATATCGCCAAAAGGCGAGTGCTGAAAGATGTCTGCGGCGGTGAACTCCATTATCGGCGCCCAATTGGATTCGATCGGCAGGGGCGCGGGGGGTTCGGAGTTCGGAAAGGAGTCCGGATCCTCGGAGTCACGGATCATGCAGAGTGCGGGGCTAGCGTTCGGCTCGATCGCCTTTGAGATCGAAGCCCCCGAGGTGACGTCGAACCGCTCATCCTCGATCGGCGCAATAGGCTCCGAGTTAGGGGTCAAAACCGATGCGTGTGCGGCCTCCAAGACACCGTCCGGAGGCAGAGCTAGATCATGCCCCTCGAGATAGTGCGGTGCGCTTGGCCGTGGCTCGAACCCGTCGAAGATCAAGTCTCCGCGGATGTCGGCCGTGTAGTTTAAGCTTCCAAACCTGACTTGATGGCCAGGGGCATAGCTTTCGATCTGCTCCAGGTGGCCGAGCGAATTGGCCCGCAGAGCGAAGCCGCCGAAGATGAAGATCTGTCCGGGGAGAAAAGTCTCACCCTGGACCGTATCGTTGTTGATGATCAAAGGAGCCATCGGGCCTAAAGGCGACGACACAGAGGAATTCTCAATGAAAGCACCAATGTCGGTGTCAAATTCGGAGGATCTCGGGTAGGGGGTCCCGAACTGTGCGTCTAGGACGGATGGTAACAGGAGGCAGGGAACACGATGTTTTACCCAGGTTCGGGCCCTCTTGATGGAGGTAAAACCCTATGTCCTGCTTTATTAATATTGATGATATGGGTAGTACAAGAGTAGATTTACCACGAGATCAAGGAGGCTAAACCCTAGAAGCTAGCCTATGGTATGATTTTTGTATATGGAGTTGATCGCCTATGGACTACAACCCTCCGGTTTATATAGACACCGGATAGGGTTAGGGTTACATAGAGTCGGTTACAATGGTAGGAGATCTTGAATATCCGCATCGCCAAGCTTGCCTTCCACGCCAAGGAAAGTCCCATCCGGACACGGGACGAAGTCTTCAATCTTGTATCTTCATAGTCCAGGAGTCCGGCTGAAGGTATAGCCCGGCTATCCGAACACCCCCTAATCCGGGACTCCCTCAGTTGCCTCCCAACAAGCGCTATTGTTTAACGCCCCTAGCTAGGCACGATGATTTCAATGATGCTCGCATAAAAGATAATAATTGAGACATAAAGAGAGCATCATGAAGAATATTACTAGCACATTTAAGTCTAACCCACTTCCTATTCACAGGGATTTTGTAAGCAAACAACTCATGGGAACAACAATCAACTAGCATAGGAAGGAAAAACAAGCATAACTTCAGAACTTTAAGCACATAGAGAGGAAACTTGATATTATTGCAATTCCTACAAGCATATGTTCCTCCCTCATAATAATTTCCAGTAGAATCATGAATGAATTCAACAATATAACCATCACATAAAGCATTCTTTTCATGATCTACAAGCATAGAAAATTTACTACTCTCCACATAAGCAAAATTCTTCTCATTCGGAATAGTAGTGGGGAGCAAACTCAACAAAATAATTATCATCTGAGGCATAATCCAATTGAAAACTAAAATCATGATGACAAGTTTCATGGTTATCATTATTCTTTATAGCATACATGTCATCACAATAATCATCATAGATAGCAACTTCGTTCTCATAATCAATTGGAACCTCTTCCAAAATAATGGAATCATTACTAAATAAAGTCATGACCTCTCCAAATCCACTTTCATCAATATAATCATCATAAATAGGAGGCATGCTATCATCAAAATAAATTTGCTCATCAAGACTTGGGGGACAAAAAATATCATCTTCATCAAACATAGCATCCCCAAGATTGTGGCTTTGCATATCATTAGCATCATGGATATTCAAAGAATTCATACTAACAACATTGCAATCATGATCATCATACATGGATTTAGTGCCAAACATTCTAATGCATTCTTCTTCTAGCACTTGAGCACAATTATCGGAATCCTTATTCTCACGAAAGACATTAAAAAGATGAAGCATATGAGCCATCCTTAATTCCATTTTTTGTAGTTTTCTTTATAAACTAAACTAGTGATAAAACAAGAAACTAAAAGATTCGATTGCAAGATCTAAAGATATATGTTCAAGCGCTAACCTCCCCGGCAACGGCGCCAGAAAAGAGCTTGATGTCTACTACACAACCTTCTTCTTGTAGACGTTGTTGGGCCTCCAAGTGCAGAGGTTTGTACGATAGTAGCAAATTTCCCTCAAGTGGATGACCTAAGGTTTATCAATCCGTGGGAGGCATAGGATGAAGATGGTCTCTCTCAAACAACCCTGCAACCAAATAACAAAGAGTCTCGTGTGTCCCCAACACACTCAATACAATGGTAAATTGTATAGGTGCACTAGTTCGGCGAAGAGATGGTGATACACATGCAATATGGATAGTAGATAATGGTTTTTGTAATCTGAAAATATAAAAATAGCAAGGTAACTAATGATAAAAGTGAGCACAAACGGTATTGTAATGTGTTGAAACAAGGCCTAGGGTTCATACTTCCACTAGTGCAAGTCCTCTCAACAATAATAACATAATTGAATATAACTATCCCTCAACATGCAACAAAGAGTCACTCCAAAGTCACTAATAGCAGAGAACAAACAAAGAGATTATTGTAGGGTACGAAACCACCTCAAAGTTATCCTTTCTGATCGATCTATTCAAGAGTCCGTAGTAAAATAACATGAGGCTATTCTTTTCGTTTAATCTATCATAGAGTTCGTACTAGAATAACACCTTAAGACACAAATCAACCAAAACCCTAATGTCACCTAGATACTCCAATGTCACCTCAAGTATCCGTGGGTATGATTATACGATATGCATCACACAATCTCAGATTCATCTTTTCAACCAACACAAAGAACTTCAAAGAGTGCCCCAAAGTTTCTACCGGAGAGTCAAGACGAAAACGTGTGCCAACCCCTATGCATAAGTTCACATGGTCATGGAACTCACAAGTTGATCACCAAAACATACATCAAGTGTATCACATGATATCCCATTGTCACCACGGATAAGCACGTGCAAGACATACATCAAGTGTTCTCAAATCCTTAAAGACTCAATCCGATAAGACAACTTCAGAGGGAAAACTCAATCCATTACAAGAGAGTAGAGGGGGAGAAACATCATAAGATCCAAATATAATAGAAAAGCTCGCGATACATCAAGATCGTACCACCTCAAGAACACATGAGAGAGAGGTCAAACACATAGCTACTGGTACATACCCTCAGCCCCGAGGGAGAACTACTCCATCCTCGTCATGGAGAGAACCGAGATGATGAAGATGACCACCGGAGAGGGATTCCCCCTCCGACAGGGTGCCGGAACGGGTCTAGGTTGGTTTTCGGTGGCTACGGAGGCTTCTGGCGGCGGAACTCCTGATCTGTTCTGCTCTTCGATGTTTTTAGGGTATATGGATATATATAGGCGAAAGAAGTCGGTCAGGGGGGCCACGAGGGGCCCACGAGGGCGGGGGGCGCACCCAGGGGGCAGGCGCGCCTCCCTGACTCGTGGCCACCTCGAAGGTTCCTTGACTTCAACTCCAAGTCTCCTGGATCATGTTCGTTCCAAAAATCATGCTCCCGAAGGTTTCATTCCGTTTGGACTCCGTTTGATATTCCTTTTCTGCGAAACACTGAAACAAGGGGAAAAACAAAAACTAGCACTGGGCTCTGGGTTAATAGGTTAGTCCCAAAAATAATATAAAAGTGTATAATAAAGCGCATAAACATCCAAAACAGATAATATAATAGCATGGAACTATAAAAAATTATAGATACGTTGGAGACGTATCAGTTACTACCCATTGTCGCTAGTCTTATGTCACTCTATTGTGTACTTACTTGCTCTAATGCATAGTATCATATGTAGTACTTTATTTATATTGTCATGCATGACACATAGTAGCATAACATTTATTATGATACGGTTTCATGATATGATACTTAACCCTCTCTTTCTTCATTTAATTAATTCTATGACAACTCATTAAAATTGCCTAGTTGGCATGCATGATACTAGCTATGATACCCCCTTACTATCAGCCTTGCAAAGGTGTATAGATCATTTGTGCGTTGCTTTGTGAGTTTTCATTCATTTTTTGAGAAGTGGGGAGAAGTTTCAAACATTTCGGCCACGAGGTGCAGCCACTGGCGTAGGCCTAGTTGGTATTTTAATTACAGAAAATTCAGATGGAGTTCGTACATCATCAAAATCGATGTGTGCCTGTGACGTGCTCTCCCGATCCCGTGGAAAAAATTTGGTAAAGTTTGGCACAAGTTTTGATGACTGCTCCTTCCAAACCAGAGCATCTCACATGAAGGATCATGGTTTTCCAAAAGGAGATGTCTCAATTCAAACTCCTGTGGTCGGTGACTTCATCGTTTGGCCTGATAAATTTTCCACATTACGCAATCACCATTATACCACAGGTTTGATTTTCTGGCGCATTTCAGGTATCGTTAGCTATATTTAAGACATTTTTTGAGATTAACATGCATTTTGTGCATAAAAATAAAATTACAACCGGTACTGCCTGTGCTGTCGAAAGGGATGAGGATCGTCGTTGTAACACCCACGATGCGGCTATATCTCCCACGTGTCGGGGCACGACTAGAGGCATAGCCGCATGGTAGGTTTGTCGCAAGAGGGGTAATCTTCACACAATCCCATGTACTGAATAAGAAAGGGATAAAGAGTTGGCTTACAATCGCCACTTCACACAAATACAAGTTAAACATACATCATCCAGAATACAATCAAGGCCTGACTACGGAACCAAATAAAAGAAGAAAACCCCAATTTCTAGATCCCCGATCGTCCCAACTGGGCTCCACTACTGATCAATAGGGAACGAAACAACACAACAAACAAGATCTTCATCGAGCTCCCACTTGAGCTGGATTGCATCACCTGCACTGGTAACATCGGCACCTGCAACTGTTTGGACGTATCTGTGAGCCACGAGGACTCAGCAATCTCACACCCGTGAGATCAAGACTATTTAAGCTTATGGGTAGGAAAGGGTAGTGAGGTGGAGCTGCAGCAAGCACTAAGCATATATGGTGGCTAACATACGCAAATAAGAGCGAGAAGAGAAGAAACGCAACGGTCGTGAAGCTAGAAGTGATCAAGAGGTGATCCTGAAACTACTTACATTCAAGCATAACACCAGAACCGTGTTCACTTCCCGGACTCCGCCGGAAAGAGACCATCACGGCTACACACATAGTTGATGCATTTTAATTAAGTTAAGTGTCAAGTTCTCTACAACCGGATGTTAACAAAATCCCATCTGCCACATAACCGCGGGCATGGCTTTCGAAAGTTCAAACCCTGCAAGGGTGTCCCAACTTAGCCCTTCACAAGCTCTCACGGTCAACGAAGGATATTCCTTCTCCCAGGAAGACCCGATCAGACTCGGAATCCTAGTTACAAGACATTTCGACAATGGTAAAACAAGACTAGCAAGACCACCAGATGCGCCGACATCCCGATAGGAGCTGCACATATCTTGTTCTCAGGGCAACACCGGATGAACACTACGTACAAATAAAACCAACCCTCAAGTTTCCCCGAGGTGGCGCTGCAAGTGGCTCTGTTCGGACCAACACTTAGACAAGCACTGGTCTGGGGGGGTTAAAATAAAGAGGACCCTCGGTTTGGTCGACCCGAGGGAAGGGTAGGTGGTGGTGAGGCAAATGGTAAAACCAAGGTTGGGCCTTGCTGGAGGAGTTTTATTCAAAGCGAACTGTCAAGGGGTCCCCATAAAACCAAACCGTGTAAGGAACGCAAAATCAAGGAACATAACACCGGTATGACGGAAACTAGGGCGACAAGAGTGGAACAAAACACCAGGCATAAGGCTGAGCCTTCCACCCTTTACCAAGTATATAGATGCATTAATTAAATAAGAGATATTGTGATATCCCAACAAATATCCATGTTCCAACATGGAACAAGCTTCAACTTCACCTGCAACTAGCAACGCTATAAGAGGGGCTGAGCAAAAGCGGTAACATAGCCAAACAACGGTTTGCTAGGAAAGGTGGGTTAGAGGCTTGACATGGCAATATGGGAGGCATGATATAGCAAGTGGTAGGTATCGCGACATAGCAATAGAGCGAGCAACTAGCAATCAAAGATAGAAGTGATTTCGAGGGTATGGTCATCTTGCCTGCAAAGTTCTCTGAGTTGACGAAAACTTGATCCTCGTAAGCGTACTCAACGGGTTCCTCGATCACGTACTCGTCTCCCGGCTCTACCCAAGGCAAGAACACAATCAAAGGAAACCACAATGAACCACGATGCAATGTGCAAGCAACACGATGCAAAACATGACATGACATGCGGGATGTGATATGCAATGCATATGCATGCTTTGGAAGGGAAAGATTGAACCAGGCCTCAACTTGGCAAACCAAGTGTGCCACTGGAAAGATGCGTTCATTTCGGTCGAAATCGATATAAAGATCACCGAAATCGGATGCACGGTTTGCAAATGGCAAGCAAAACAATAATGGCACAATTCTGCGATTAACAACACGATGCCATCTAGAATGCAACAAGAAACTAAGCTACTGCACCCCAACATATCAACAAAGCACATGGCAGTGATCTACTCAAGATGCTTGACAAAAGATGAACACTAAGCTACAGCTACATCACACAAGAGCAGGTTCAAACAAGCATGGCAAAAGTGCAAAAGATATCAGCATCACAGACTTAGTGAAAATACTAACATGCCAGGAATAACATCAGGAAGCAAAGTTTAGAGCAAGATAACAACATGCTACAGAAACAGAACATAGCAATACAAGGCATGTCATGAATCTACTCAAAGCATAGAACAAAAGTCCCTTACTGACAAAGAGTGAAAAGGGCACAGAAAAAATGATGGCACGCATGTAAACATAGCAAATTTCGTTAACAGATTCAGACTTAGCAGAAAACTGGGCATGGCAAAAATAGAATTATGAAGGCATGTTTGCGAGCTTGATTCACTCATCACAAGGCATTTCATGACAAGCTAAGCATACTACCAGCAATAAGACATGTTCATGAAGCTAACCAAAGCAAGAACAATATTATAGCATGCTTGGATCAACTACAACAACCTTGGAAAAATTGATTAACATGTAAACATTCTGCCAGGAACATTTAATAGCAAAAGTAGAGCAAGATTCAGTCATGCTAGGGTACTCCAAAAATGCAAACAGGGGCATGGATGGATAGAGCATAACCATATGTCCAAATCATCCTTATTGAACATACTCAAAATAAGTATGGATCTCACTGTAGCAACATGAATACATGGCATAAAAATAACAGCAGGGAAATGACTTAGTGAAATTCCAAGTTTCTGAAATCAGCAATATCACGAGAGCTACTTTGCATGCATGTTCTAGTCACCATATTGGTAACAAAAATACATGGCATACACCCCTGTAAAGATGGCATGGCATAGCCCAAAACACATGTAGAGCTCATGACCATATGCAGCACACAACAATTGTAGCAAAACTGACAAAAGCTCATACTGTGCTAAGAGTCAGCACCTAAAATTTTATAGCACTCTTGAATCAACTATTTGGGCATCAATATGGACTCAAACAAGCATGTCACAATGGGATGAAACGAAGAGCACATCATGATGAACATTTTGGTATATTGCACGCGCAAAACAGAGCTACGGATGAGAAGTTATGGCATGTTAAACAGGGCAATAAAATGCAAAAAAATAACATGACTTAGTGATGAAACGAGGTCAGACGTAGATCTAGGTTTCGTCGGGTGCGCGGATCCCGAGGTTCGCCGGAGTGGTTCTCGCCGGAGTTTGTAGGGACGGCGGAGGAGGGACGTGGAAGGCCGGATCTGGCCGGATCCGGTCGTCCCGAGGTGCGCCGGCGACAAGGGGCGCCGAACGGCGGGGGCGCGGCTCCCGCGGTGGATCTGGGCGGTGGAGGCGGCGGGGCGACGCACGGGGCGGTGACCGGCGAGGCGGCGGGGAGGTGGCGCGGGCGGCGCGGATCCCAGACGGCGGCGGCGGGGCGCGCGGGATCGGGCGACGGGGAGGCGCAGGCGCGCGGGCCAGGAGGGCCCCGCGCGGGCCTAGCGGGCCGGCGGCGGCGGGCAGCAGCGTTGATTCATCCAGTGGCGGCGGACGTGTCCGGTGGGCGTGAGGAAGGGGGAGCTAGGGTTTGACTGCGCGAATTTTGAGAGGGGATCACATATTTATACATAGAAGGAGGTGGGAGTGTCCAAATGGAGAGCGGTTTTCGGCCACGCGATTGTGATTGAATGGCCGAGAGGATGGAGGGGTTTTGGATGGGTTATTGGGCCATTTTGTAGGGGTGTTGGGCTGCAACACACACGAGGCCTTTACGGTTCCCCGGTTAACCGTTGGAGTATCAAACGGACTCCAAATGACACGAAACTTGACAGGCGGTCTACCGGTGGTGTGCCAAGGCCGCTTGGCAAATCTCGGTCCATTCCGAGAACGTTTAACACCCGCACACTAAAAGAGACAAAAGGGAGCGCCGGAGAACATATGAGTGTCGGATTGCAAAACGGACAACGGGGAAAATGCTCGGATGCATGAGACGAACACATATGAAAATGTGATGCACATGATGACATGATATGAAATGCAGGACATGAACAAAATGCAAAAAGAACATAACAAAACCCAACCACGAAGGGAAAAACATATCGCATCTCCGGAAAAGGCAAGAGTCGGAGCTACAAATATGTAAAGTTGTATCCGGGGCGTTACAACACTACACTACTACGAAAGGATCTCGTCCCGAGATCTAGGATGTCACCGAAGGGAAAAGGAAGAGGAAGAAAAGAGGTAAAACTAAGTTGCTTCTTTGACAAATGAGTGAAACCAAAGAACCTTGAAAGGTTAAACCATTTCGAGAAAAGAATACAACAGAGATGAACGAAGTTGAAAACACTCCGTTAGAAAAGGGGAACAAGGAAACTTACTAGAACCTTGTAGGTTGAAAGACACAAGAAAAGGGTGCAATGGATAAGAAGTACATGCAAGCACTCCGGTTGAAACGAGATGTACAAGGAATGATAAAGATCAATTACAACAACACTCCGGTTAAAACAAGGTAGAGAAGGAAAAAGAATGATATAACTTGGGTAGCACTCTGACTGTAAATGGAAGGAATTGAACATGAACTTGACAAGATGAGAGGATACTTGATGAAATCAACAACACACTGCCTCTGAAACTATCGAAAGAATGGCACAAGGTTTAAGAAAGATTTCAGACAACACTCCGGTTGAGAAGGGAGGCAAAACTTGATAAGATGAGAGAACTTGAATGAAGGACATGACACTCTGGTTGAATGGATAAGCAAAAGAAAGAACATGATCTTCACAAAAAATGGGATGATGGGTGAAGAGAGCAACATCACAATGCCTCCGGAAGGAATGCGAGGATGGAATGGAACGAATGGAGGAGAAAGAAATATCTTCTACCTCGAATGAGCTTGAAAGCATCTTTAGGAGTAGGGTCGAACGTAGTTGTTGGGAAAACCAACAACGAAAAGAGTAAGCTTGTAGTGGGCTTATGGAGAACATCTCAAAACTATGAGGTAAAATTCCACCACTAATGGAAACAATAGATTGGATTGATATCAACAAGGAGACGAGAAACTTATTTCACCGGGAGGATAAATGAAGAACTTGGGTCATTTATAAGCACCATAAATAGCAACAATCCTTAGGGAAAAGCTTTAGGTGAAATATAACCCAAGATAACTCCACTAAAGAGATTGATGAGTTGCAAGGATCTCATGAACAAATTGAAAATGACGGGTTTAACATATGTCATTTCAGACGACTTATGAATCATGAAATAAGAAGGGAGCTGTCAAAATGACATAACACCGCCACAAAAGATAAAGGAGAAAGAATTGCACTTCGGAATGCAAGATGAAGAAAACTTGAGCTCCTCTGAAAAGAATCTCAATGAACACTTCGAGAAGGAATTAAATCCTTGATGAACCATCATGTAGAGTGTCGGTGTCAAAACCGGCGGATCTCGGGTAGGGGGTCCCGAAATGTGCGTCTAGGCAGATGGTAACAAGAGACAAGGGACACAATGTTTTTACCCAGGTTTGGGCCCTCTCGATGGAGGTAAAACCCTACTCCTGCTTGATTAATATTGATGATATGGGTAGTACAAGAGTAGATCTACCACGAGATCAAGGAGGCTAAACCCTAGAAGCTAGCCTATGGTATGATTGTTGTTCGTCCTACGGACTAAAACCCTCTAGTTTATATAGACACCGGAGAGGGCTAGGGTTACACAGAGTCGGTTACAATGGTAGGAGATCTACATATCCGTATCGCCAAGCTTGCCTTCCATGCCAAGGAAAGTCCCTTCCGGACACGGGACAAAGTCTTCAATCTTGTATCTTCATAGTCTAGGAGTCCGGCCGAAGGTATAGTCCGGCTATCCAGACACCCCCTAATCCAGGACTCCCTCAGTAGCCCCTGAACCAGGCTTCAATGGCGATGAGTCCGGCGCGCAGATTTTCTTCGGCATTGCAAGGCGGGTTCCTCCTCCAAGTACTTCATAGAAGATTTTGAACACAAAGGTAGTGTTCGGCTCTGCAAAATAAGTTTCCACATATTGCCATAGAGAGAATAATATTTACACAAATCTAATCTGCTGACGTATTCCATAGCGTCACACCACGACCAAGTCTTTATTCGAATCGTTTTACTGTCCCACCTCAGTGCGTTTAGTGAGGCGGTTTCCTTGGCACATCTTGTCAAAGCAGAGATCGTGTCCCCTTATTCCGGGATTCTCATCAATACGGGCATGGGTAACCCAACTGCGCCATTGATTATGGTGCTTGGGAGATAAGCGAGTTTTACCAGGCTGGTGGGGACGCATAGTCGCGTCCGCCCATATAAGGGGATAAGGATCCACCTTTTCATCCACGCCTTCTTCCTCCTTTGCCTATCCATTTCTGCGCACTCGAGCTCCAGCGCCCAAGTCCGCACACCCCACCTCAACCTTCTCCAGCCATGTCCGGAGGGGGAGGCAAGTGGAGGGTCTCCTCCGTCACGGAGGGACACATCAAAAAACTGAGGAAGGCCGGATACTTGTCTAACGACATTGCGCACCGGCTTCCCGAAGAGGGGCAGCTCATCCCCACCCCTAGGCCCCATGAGAGGGTGGTGTTCCTTCCCCATTTCCTCCGCAGATTGGGCTTCCCTCTCCACCCATTTGTCCGGGGGCTCATGTTCTACTATGGCCTGGATTTCCATGATCTGGCCCCGAACCTTGTCTTCAACATCTCGGCGTTCATCGTCGTGTGCACAGGCTTTCTTCTGCATCCGCCCCCATTTCGGCCTATGGCTCAAGACTTTCAATGTCAAGCCGAAGGTGGTGCGCGGCACCCAGGCGGAGTGCGGAGGCGCCATGGTGGGCAAGATGCCCAACGTCCTATGGCTCGAGGGCTCCTTCGTGGAGACCCTAAAGGGGTGGCAATCGGGGTGGTTTTACATCACCGAGCCGCGTGACCCTGAATGGGTTGCAGCCCCCGAGTTCCGATCCGGACCCCCTACGTGGCTCACCTACTGGAAAGAGACGGGCCTGTCGTGGGGTAAAAAAGGAGAGCTGACTGGACTCCAAACATGCGTCCAAACCCTGGTGGACAAGAAGCTCAAACTTGTCAATGTAGTCCAGGTTATGCTCATCCGCCGGATCCTCCCGTGTCAACAACGGGCTTTCAACCTGTGGGAGTTCGACCTGGCGCAGCATCGAACTCTGAGCAGGCTCTTCGACACGATGCAAGAAGATGTCTGGAAGGTGCTTTTCAAGGGCGCCGAGCCCCCCGCATCCGCTACCGAGGATCGCGGATTCAACACGCAGCGTCATGCTAGTGCGGTAAGCTGTTTTTACCTTTTACAGGGTATTAGTTTTTCATAGTTTGACTCCATGCGGGATCTAAGCTCCCTTACCTTTGACAGGATTGGCAGGAGACGTCCGGACAGATCAACTACCCGGCTCCTTTGCCCGAAGGCCTAGCGGACGCTCGCTTGGCGAAGCTGCTGGTTCCGGCACCCTATGTGGTGACAGAGAAGAAGGCCAAGAAGAAGGCCACGGGGACTTGAAAGAGTGCCCGACACCTGGAGGTGTCAGATTCATCATCCGACGACTCCAAGACGCACTCCTCCCGTGAAGACGAGGAGGAGGAAGAAGAGACCTCTCCCCCTCCAGCGGGGGGAGGGAAGAAAAGGAAGGCCGCCCCAACTGGGGAGGCCGAAGGGTCCAAGAAGGGGAAGACCCCTCCTCCGAACTGCTCCACCAACGTCGACGACGACGAAGAGGAGTGGCCGCACAGGGCCAAGCCCCTGGCGAGATCATATGTATCCGGATACCAGAGTGATTCATAGTATTCCCCCATTGCACAGCTTTTCCTTACGTCGAACATGTTTATGCAGTCCACCCAAAGACCGGCTCTACGTGTCGTCGAGCGGTTCCCTGGATTCGTCGGATGTGAATTCGCTTCCAATGGCTACCTCCCCCCATCCTACGGACGACGCCGAGGTGGCGTCCCAACAGGTTCCAAGCCAGGAGGAGGTGGTCCTGGAGGCGCCGCAAGGCGACCTCCCGGACTCCAGGCGTAAAGGGGATAGAACCCCCAAGGTCTCCAAGTACGGCCTTGAGCCGGACACCGCGCTGGAACCTTCAACGGTTCCGGACTTCGGTAGGCAGCCTCCTTCCAAGAGGAGCAAGCCTACCGAGCCGGTGACCTCCGTCCAACCGGAGGCACAGGACAATCTGCTGGAGGTGCTTAACGGCGCCTCCATCGACGAGGAGCACCGCACTATTATGAGTGCGGTGATCCAGAAGGTTCAGTCCGCCAAGAGCGGACTGACTGAAGCCTGTGCCAGCCTTCTAACAGGCTTTGAGGTAAGTAAAGAATATGTAAAAATATTACCGCATAGACAGTAGCCCCTGATGCTCTGTTCGGTGTTCGGAAAGAAAAGCCAAATAGAGGATCTAATAACATTCGCAGGAGTCTAACATAATCAAGTCAATATGCGTATGCAGGCTTCACTGCTGGCCTCCGCAGCACTGACTGCGGAGGTGGATACACTGAAGCAAAACCTCACGCGGTCCGAGAACGAGCTCGGCCATGCCAAGAGGCAACTCGAGGAGAAGGAAGTTAAGTAATACCTTGCGCAAGTATACAGAGAAGATGTGGTTGCAAAAAATGACAGGATCAACGTGCTATTATAGGGGCCACGTCCGAGGTGGCAACCCTTAAGAAAGCGTTGTCCGAGGCCGAAAATAGAGCGGCCGCGGAGCGCACAGAGAGAGGGAAGCAGGAGGCGCGGGTGGAGGAGGTGCAGAAAGAGCTCCAGGCTCTCGTGAAAAAACACGAGAGTTTGGATCTTGACTCAAAGACGCAAGCGTCCGATCTTGCAGCAGCCCTTGAAAGCGCGAAGTCTGCCAAGGACGAAGCCCAGAAAGCCCTCCAAGAAATTGAAGCGATGAAGAAGATAGCGGCGGGTAAGGCATTCATTATGCAAAGCAAGCACGTGAAAGTGAATTACTTGTTACTTACCCGAGTCCGGAGCTCTCTAGGAGCATTCGCAGATTTGCCCCACAGTGCGTCTGATGCCGCCGCCTACTATTGATCCGAGGAGGGGAGCTCGACGGAGAAGGTGTTCTGGTCTCAGTATGCTGAGGCCGGACACCTGGTGCCTTTGAGCGACCAGCTGAAGCAAATGGTCGAGCTCCACAAGGTGGCCGAACAGGCCATAAAGGGCCTCATAGTTCGGCTTTGGCCTGGAGAGGCTCTGCCTGGTAGCTACTTCGGGCTGGTGAGGCGGCTGGTGGATGCCTGTCCATGGCTTGAAGTAATCAAGCGCTCCGTCTGCATCGAAGGTGCCCATAGGGCGCTTGCCCGTGCTAAAGTGCACTGGGGCAAGATGGATGCGAAGAAGCTGGTGAAGGACGGGCCGCCGCCGGGCAAGGAGCATCGCGTCCCGGAAGCGTATTATGAGGGCGTCCTGAACGGTGCCCGCCTTATAGCAGATGAATGCTCCAAAGATGTAATTTTTGAGTAAACTCGCATTTGTGATCCTGTACGCTGAAACCTTGTTCATATGCACTAAGCAACGCTTTTGAATTTAAAATATTACCTTCTGTGCGGCCGTTTATCAAATTTGAGAGATGGCGAGTCGTCGGCTTCTGCCCCCATGCCACGAGTGCTGGGGTGTTCGGGATAAACACGAGCGCTCCTTTTCCCATTCTTGGGTCCTTCGAGGGAGGCGCTCAACACAACGAACAAGGCAATCATACTATAATGCTTGAACACTCTCACTTAGCCATAGAATTCTATAATTTTAAATTTCGGTGAAGCCCCTAGTGTTCAGAAGACCGAGTTCGGGGCGCTATCCACGCCTAGGCCGGACAAAGCCGACTCCTCGCTCTAAGCGGCATAAGTCTTTAGGGACTCGAAAACCTCTCGAACAGCGACCAGCTCTCGCCTCATCATGACGGTTAGTTTTAGCTTTCTCTACTAAGTTGCTTAGCCCAGCTCAACTGGGGCACAATCGTAGTAGTTCTCGTAGTGCTACCTTAGCCGATATAATGGAACGTAAGGTACTAAAACATAGGAGCCGGGCAAACCCAACTATTGACCCAAGACATGATTCGGAGCCGATGCATATAATGCTATAAGTTCGGGGTGCCGCATTTGTGGAAGTGTTCGGACTTCTCACACCGTATTGTGGGGTACTTAAGCCCCTGGCGTATTGGCCGTACCAAAGTGTACGGGTGCAACATGTCATTAATGAACATATATTCATAAAAAAAGAGTAATGCAATAATAGACGGAAGCAATGCATTGTTTATTTAAAAAAGCTATGATCAAAGCAGAACGATACAAATAGTGCAATAAGCAAAAGATGGGACTATTTAACATGTCCTTTCCAGGGGCGGGCTGCGAAATGGTATGTGAAACAGGTATACTGCTCGTTATAGAGACCACCTTAGAGTTCCATAGTGCGGCGTAGTTTTCTGCTCCCCTGGTTGTTGTATCGTTTGTGCGGTAATTGTACTGCCGGACAGGCCTTCCGAAGAGTGGAGTCCTGAAAGTAAGAGAAAATGAAGAAGTCGGCAGCCCCTAGTGCGGTTTAAGCCGTGTTTCGGGCGTGCCGTGATGGTGCCCCTCCCCCTTTGCCCATGGTATTTCCAGAGCGTAGCTATGTACGCGCAATACTGGTTTCGCAAGTTCGCGAGGGCTGGGGTTGGGGCCGCATTGCTATGCTTGCTCGGAACGTGCCAGACGGTCTTGTTGTAGGTTACTCCGGGCGCGCTTGACGGTGTCCAGACGTTTAATGGCCGGACTGGAGAATTGCCTTGAGAGGCTGCTTTGTACTTCCGCTGCGATAGCCGCCGTATGCTCCTCTGTTCGGAGATAGCATTCGGTGTTTCCATTGACCGTGATGACTCCTCGAGGGCCTGGCATCTTGAGCTTGAGGTATGCGTAGTGCGGCACCGCATTGAACTTGGCAAATGCGGTTCGCCCGAGCAGTGCGTGATAGCCACTGCGGAATGGGACTATGTCGAAGATTAACTCCTCGCTTCGGAAATTATCTGGAGATACGAGGACCACTTCAAGTGTAACTGAGCCTGTATAGTTGGCCTCTACACCTGGTATGACACCTTTAAAGGTCGTTTTAGTGGGTTTAATCCTCGAGGGATCGATGCCCATTTTCCGCACTGTATCCTGGTAAAGCGGGTTCAGGCTGCTGCCGCCGTCCATAAGGACTCTAGTGAGGTGAAATCCGTCAATAATTGGGTCTAGAACCAATGCGGCGAATCCGCCATGACGGATGCTAGTGGGGTGGTCCCTTCGATCAAAAGTGATCGGGCAGGAAGACCATGGGTTGAACTTTGGGGCGACTGGCTCCATCGCGTATACGTCCCTTAGCGCACGCTTCCGCTCCCTCTTGGGGACGTGGGTTGCGTATATCATGTTCACCGTCCGCACTTGTGGGGGAAAACCTTTCTGTCCACTGTTGTTCGGTGGCCGGGGCTCCTCCTCGTCATCGCTATGCAGCCCCCTGTCTCTGCTTTTGGCATTTAACTTGCCTGCCTGCTTGAACACCCAACAATCCCTGTTGGTGTGATTGGCTGGTTTTTCGAGGGTGCCATGTATCTGGCATGAGCGGTCGAGTATTCGGTCCAAACTGGACGGGCCCGGAGTATGTCTTTTGAATGGCTTTTTCCGCTGACCAGGTTTAGAGCCTCTGAATCCGGCATTAACTGTCGTATCCTCAGCATTGTCGCTGTTAATGCGGCGCTTTTGCTTGTTGCGACGCGACCTGCCACTGCTGTCCTTGGTATCCGAATTACCAGGGCTCTTGGTCATGTTATTGCTGCGAGCTAGCTAGCTGTCTTCTCCCGCGCAAAAGCGGGTCATAAGTGTCGTGAGGGCTGCCATAGATTTCGGCTTTTCCTCTCCTAGGTGCCGTGCAAGCCACTTGTCGTGGATGTTATGCTTGAAGGCTGCTAGGGCCTCTGCGTCCGGACAGTCGACGATTTGATTTTTCTTGGTTAGGAACCGTGTCTAGAATTGTCTGGCCGATTCCTCTGGCTGCTGATTATGTGGCTTAGGTCATCGGCGTCTGGTGGTCGCACATAAGTGCCCTGGAAATTGTCGAGGAATGCGGCTTCCAGGTCCTCCCAACAACCAATTGAGTTTGCTGGCAAGCTGTTAAGCCAATGCCGAGCTGGTCCTTTAAGCTTGAGTGGGAGGTATTTGATGGTGTGTAGGTCATCACTGCGGGCCATGTGGATATGAAGGAGATAGTCCTCGATCCATACCACAGGATCTGTTGTGCCATCGTATGATTCGAAGTTCATGGGTTTGAAACCCTCGGGGATTTGATGATCCATGTAACACCCCGGATATAACTTTCCCAATTTGTACTCCAACTCTTGACGTTTCCGGCGTTAAGTTATATTTATTTCTCGGGTTCGGGTCTTTGTCTCCGTATGTTGTTTTTCGTTGTCATTCATCTCATATCATGTCATCATGTGCATTGCATTTGCATACGTGTTCATCTCATGCATTCGAGCATTTTCCCCGTTGTCCGTTTTGCATTCCGGCGCTTCGTTCTCCTCCGGTGGCCATTTCTAGCTTTCTTTCGTGTGTGGGGATTAAATATTTCCGGATTGGACCGAGACTTGTCATGCGGCCTTGGTTTACTACTGGTAGACCGCCTGTCAAGTTTCGTATCATTTGGACTTCGTTTGATACTCCAACGGTTAACCGAGGGACCGAAAAGGCCTCGTGTGTGTTGCAGCCCAACACCCCTCCAATTTGGCCCAAAACCCCACCAAACTCTACTCCATGTCCTAGAGCGTTCGATCACGACCGCGTGGCCGAAAACCGCACCTCATTTGGACTCTCCTAGCTCCCCCTATGCCTATAAATAGACCCCCCCGAAATTCGGATCTCTCCCCCTCTCCGAAACCCTAGATCCATTCCCCACGCCGCCGCCGGACAAAATTTGCCGGGCCGGACGTGTCCGACCCGACCTCCGCTGCCGCCCGCAGCCAGTGGCGAGCCGCCACGTGGCCGCCGCGTCCCTCACCCGCCGCCGGCCCGGGAGGCCCAGGAGGGGCCCCCGCGAGCCCATCCACGCGCCGCCGCCCGAGGCTGCCATCCCCGCCGCCTCTTCCAACTCCGGCGGCCGAAGCCGCCATCGCCGCCATCGCCGCCGCCGCCCGGCTCCCGACGCCGCCCTTCGCCGCCATCGCCGCCTCCGGCCGCCACAGCCGCCGCCTCGCCCGGCCGTCGCCGCGCCGGCCGCCGCGCGCCACTGCGCCGGCCGCCGCCGACCCCGCTGTCCGGCAGCCCCTCGCCGGCGCCGACTCCCTCCTCGCCGGAGCCCTGCAACCTCGCCGGAGAGCTTCGGTGAACAGTGCCGCCGCCGCCTCGGTTTCCGTGCAACCCTAGATCTGGGGTTGTTTTTTTCTCTAAGTCATTAAATTTTCAGTCCAAGTTGCTCTGTTCGAGGCTCCGTAACTTTGCATCCGTAGCTCCGATTCATGCATATAGCATATCAAAATGTTCGCTCGATGAGTACATCATTTCATTCCATTGCATCATTTTCATTTGAGTTCATCTTGATGCCCGAAATGCTGTTAGAAGGAGGCTTCGTGAGTTAATTGTCAGATCTGCTAGTTCATCTTAGACTTTTGTCATTTTTTCCATGATTGTTGTGTGCCTGATATGCCTGTGAGTCCTTCATATGTTTTGTTAAGGATTTTGTTATCTTTCCAGAGGTGCAACCCATGCATTTTTAGGATGTGTGTGGTGACTTTTGCAAGCTTGCAAAGTGAGGCACTCGGTAAATCTGTTTTCAGGGACTTAGTAGTTTTCACTAAGTCTGGGATTATTTAGTTCATGATGCCATATGTTCATGCTGATTCCTAGTGATCCGTGCCTCTTTTGAGGATGATCAGTAAAGGAGTTTTGTTAATATTGTTATGATCTATCCATCCATGTATTTGTTTGAAATTATGGAGCACCCTAGCTTGAGTCAATCGAGCTCTACTTTTTCTTCGTTGTGAATCTGGGCAGATCGTCAACTTGTTTGCGATTTTTGCCGATGTTATTGTAGTTGATCCGTGCATGCTATGCCATTTTTCTTGCCATGTCTAGCTTGTATTTTGTGCCTTCTTAAAGGATGTATGCTTGTCTTGCCATGAATTGCACCGTGGTGAGTGCATCGAGCTCGTAAACATGCCTTCGTGAGTTATATTTCAGCATGTCCCAGTTTTCACAAAGTCTGAAAACTGATTATGTTTTTGCTATGTTCGTGTGCTTGTTAGTATATTTTGTGATCCCTTTTGGCTCAAGGTAACTAAGGGACTTTTGTTAATCTTGTTGAGTAGCTCCATGCCATGTCTTTCTTTGTCATGTACAGGTCCTGTAGCATGTTGTTTCGATGCTCCGAAGAGGGCTATATGATCTGAAATTCCAGACAAGTGTTAATTTCACTAAGTCTGAGATCTGTTTTCCATTTGCGTTTTTGCCATGCTTGTTTGAACCTCTTAATGGATGTTTTGGCCGTAGATCAGTGCTAGACTTTTGTTAAGCATCTTGTGTGCATCCCTGCCATGTATTTTGTTGTCATGTTTGGGTGCTGTAGCATGTTCATTTCATTGCATTTAGATGCCTACTTGCTGTAAATCGCAGACCGGTGTCATTTTTGAATCGCTTGCCATTTCCAAACCGTAACTCCGATTCCGGCGTTCTTTATATTGTTTTCAAGCGATTTCATCTCATCTTTCCAGTGGCACCCTTGGAATTCTAAGTTGAGGCTAGGATCATGCATTTCCTGTCATATCTTGCATTTTGCATCCCGCATCGCATCCCGCATAGCATATCATCTTTGCATCGTGTTGTTTGAGTTTGCACGTGGTTGATTGTATCCTTGTTGCTTGTTTGTCTTGTTTGGGTAGAGCCGGGAGACGAGTTCTCTAACGAGGAGCCGATTGAGTTTGCTTGTGAGGATCCAGTTAACTCTGACAACTGTGCAGGCAAGATGATCATACCCTCGAAATCACTACTATCTTTGCTATGCTAGTTTGCTCGCTCTTTTGCTATGCCATTGCTATGATGCCTACCTTTTGCTTGTCAGCCTCCCAATTGCCATGTCAAACCTCTAACCCACCATGTCCTAGCAAACCATTGATTGGCTATGTTACCACTTTGCTCAGCCCCTCTTATAGCGTTGCTAGTTGCAGGTGAAGATTGGAGGCCGTTCCTTGTTGGAACATCTTTTATTTACTTGTTGGGATATCATTATATTGCTATGTTATCTTAATGCATCTATATACTTGGTAAAGGGTGGAAGGCTCGGCCTCTCGCCTAGTGTTTTGTTCCACTCTTGCCGCCCTAGTTTCCGTCATATCGGTGTTATGTTCCCGGATTTTGCGTTCCTTACGCGGTTGGGTTATAATGGGAACCCCTTGATATTTCGCCTTGATTAAAGCTTTTCCAGCAATGCCCAACCTTGGTCTTACCATTTGCCACCTAGCCTCTTTTCCCTCGGGTTTCCGGAGCCCAAGGGTCATCTTATTTAAACCCCCCCGGGCCAGTACTCCTCTGAGTGTTGGTCCGACCGAGTAGACTGCGGGGCCACCTCGGGGCAACTTGAGGGTTGGTTTTACTCGTAGGATGTCTCATCTGAGTGTGCCCTGAGAAAGAGATATGTTACCGTGATGGCCTCTTCTCGGCGGAGTCTGGGAAGTGGACACGGTGTTGGAGTAATGTTTGCGCAGGTTGTTCTCTAGCTTCTCGCTCGTGCTTTGCCGCCTCTTCTCGCTCTCCTTTGCGAATAAGTTAGCCGCCATACTTGCTAGTCGCTTGCTGCAGCTCCACTCATATTTTACCTTGCCATACCTATAAGCTTGAATAGTCTTGATCGCGAGGGTGCGAGATTGCTGAGTCCCTGTGGCTGACAGATTACTATTACACCAGATGCAGGGCCTGATGATTCCGCTCCAGGAGACGCGTATGAGCTCAAGTGGGAGTTCGACGAAGACTCTCAACGTTACTATGTTTCCTTTCCCGATGATCAGTAGTGGTGCCCAGTTGGGGGTGATTGGGACCGTGTCGCATGTTGGGTTCTCTTTTATTTTGGCGCCGTAGTCGGGCCATGAGTGCTTGGTTTATGTAATGTTATTTATGTACTTGATTGACGTGGCGAGTGTAAGCTAACTATGTTATCTCCCCTTTATTATTTACATTACATGGGATGTTTGTGAAGATTGCCTAACTTGCGACATATGCCTTCAATGCGATTATGTCTCTAAGTCGTGCCTCGACACGTGGGAGCTATAGTCGCATCGAGGGTGTGACAATCCATTACTTCATCTGTGAAGCATAGTGGGTGTGCGGCGCCTCTGTATTGGGCTATATCACGACGCAGCTCAAACGAGCTTTGTCTACTGTGTTCGGCCCGGCCGGATTTACTGTATCCGGCGTGACGAGTATCGTCTCGTGCTGTGGGGCGCCCACGCGATCCGTAGATAGATCTTGTTTGCCTTGCCTTGTCTTCCAATATATCTCGTAGGTCTGGCGCGCTTTCCCGTTCCTTGGTATTTTTTAAGCGGCGCCGGGGTGCGGCTTGAGTGGAGGGCCGAGAGGCCTCTCTGTCGCGGCCACGAGGTGGCCGGTCGGCCGCGTCATGCGCTGGTGATGTAGGTTTAGGTGCTTCCTCCTCTAATTGGGGTAGCAACCTGCACTTTGGGTAGCTCTTGGAGGGGCGTTCGAGTTCATACTCTTTGGCCACAAGGACTTCAGTCCATCTATCGGCTAGCAAATCTTGATCAGCTCTAAGCTATTGCTGTTTTTTCTTGAGGCTGCTCGCCGTGGCCATAAGCCTGCGTTTGAAACGCTCTTGTTCGACGGGATCCTCCGGCACGACAAATTCGTCGTCGTCGAGGCTTGCCTCGTCTTCGGAGGGAGGCATATAATTATCGTCCTCGACCTCTCTGTCTGCCGCTCTCTCATGAGGGCTGGCTTCTCCATCCTCCTGTGCTGGAGGTGGTTGTCTTCGGCACTGTCCGGGGTGTTATTATCTCCCGTGCCAGAATCACCGTTTTTGCTTTGGCGGGATTTAGAGCGGCGCCGCTGACGCCGGCGCTTAGGCTGCTTCTTGGAGGGGTCATCCTCCGCTGTTCCATCGCCATTGCCTTCTTTTGGGGTGTCCACCATGTATATATCATATGACGAGGTGGCTTTCCAGTGCCCTATAGGCGCTGGTTCTTGATCGTCTCCTGCATCGGCATCCATACCGTCGATGTCTTCGGAGTCGAAGTCGAGCATGTCGGTTAAATCATCGACAGTGGCTACGAAGTGGGTGGTGGGTGGGCTTTGAATTTCTTCATCATCCGCATCCCAACCTTGCTGACCATAGTCCGGCCAGGGCTCTCCTGATAAAGAGAGAGACTTTAGTGAATTCAGAATATCGCCGAAGGGCGAGTGCTGAAAGATGTCCACGGCGGTGAACTCCATGATCGGCGCCCAATCGGGTTCGATCGGTAGGGGCGCGGAGGGCTCGGAGTCTGGAGAGGAAGTCCGGCTCCTTGGAGTCACGGGCTTCGGAGAGAATAGGGCTGGTGTTCGGCTCGATCACCGTAGAGATTGCAGCCCCCGAGGCGGTGTCCAACCACCCATCCTCGATTGGCGCAGTTGGCTCCGAATTAAGGGTCGGAGCTGATGCGGGTGCGGCCTCCAGGGCACTGTTCAGCGGCAGAGCTAGATCATGCCCATCGTGACAGTGCGGCGCGCTCGGTTGCGGCTCGAATCCATCGAAGATAAAGTCTCCGCGGTGGTCAGCCGTGTAGCTCAAACTTCCAAATTTGACCTGATGGCCAGGGGCGTAGCTTTCGATCTGCTCCAGATGGCCAAGCGAATTGGCCCACAGTGCAAAGCCGCCGAATACGAAGATCTGTCCGGGGAGAAAGGTCTCACCCTGGATCGCATCGCTGTTGATGATCGGAGAAGCCATCGGGCCTAAAAGTGACGACACAGAGGAACTCTCAATGAAAGCACCAATGTCGGTGTCAAAACCGGCGGATCTCGGGTAGGGGGTCCCAACTGTGCGTCTAGGCGGATGGTAACAGGAGACAAGGTACACGATGTTTTTACCCAGGTTCGGGCCCTCTCGATGGAGGTAAAACCCTACTCCTGCTTGATTAATATTGATGATATGGGTAGTACAATAGTAGATCTACCACGAGATCAAGGAGGCTAAACCCTAGAAGCTAGCCTATGGTATGATTGTTGTTCGTCCTACGGACTAAAACCTCCGGTTTATATAGACACCGGAGAGGGCTAGGGTTACACAGAGTCTTTTACAATGGTAGGTGATCTACATATCCGTATCGCCAAGCTTGCCTTCCACGCCAAGGAAAGTCCCTTCCGGACACGGGACGAAGTCTTCAATCTTGTATCTTCATAGTCCAGGAGTCCGGCCGAAGGTATAGTCCGGCTATCCGGACACCCCCTAATCCAGGACTCCCTCATAGAGCCTCCATGAAGAACTCCGGTAATAAAAGAATGATCAAAAAGAAGTGAAGGATGAAAGAATAAGATCGAGGCCTTACAATGATTAGATGGATCTTCGTGATGATGAGAGCTTGGAACTCCGGGAAAAGAAAAGATGAACCAATTGAAAACGAGAATTTATTCATCATGAACAAACTCCGAAGGAAGGAATTAATCACTTGGATGAAAGAAGAATAAGAATTATGTTATGCGTATCCTTCACCAATTTAAATTGATGACAAGCAACAGATTTGGAATACTACTTATTCTCATTGAAAAGGATGAAGAGAGATATGGCACAAACTTGGGAAGGTCTTCTGTGAATCACCAGTAGGACTGAAACAACGGATGAATTGATATGATAACGAAGGAAGATGAAACTTAAACAAACCACCGTAAGAATTGAAAATGAACGAAGAAAAGATAAAGAAACACCGGGAAGAATTAGCAAATGAATGAAGATGCTTGCTAGGATTTAGATACATGAGAATGAAGAGATCATGAACTGATTAGAGGATATTTGAACGATGCACCTGTAAGATTTGGAGAACGTGAGCTGAAAGCTGGGAATGAGCAATATTTGAAAAGATGGCCTTTGGGGGAAAGAAATGGAAACAACTCCTGAAATGCTCCAGATGGGTGAAAAGAATTCTCACAATCGAAAACAATTATGAGAGGATGGCATCAAGCTAGAACCACACATTTCTGAGAGAACGGACGAAGATTTGAGAGAAAAAAAAATCTTCTTCAGTCTTCAAAATCCGAGAATGACGACGAGAAGCACCACCATGAATTGTTGAGATACTCCGGGAGAATGAAAAGCGAAGTGGTTGAGCCAACAATGAAAAGAGTTATAAGATCTTGGATAAAATACATATGACTGATGATAATTCATTCTTACGTCAACTTTGAAATGAATTTGAGAATAACTCCGGAAAAAGTTAGAAGAGTAAGTTAAGATCCTGGGAAAAAAGACCTGTGGGTTAGTGCCCACTCAAAATAAACACCGTTGAAATGATTTGAAGATAGATTGCCTCGGTTGAATTAAATGGCTCGAAAGAGATAACAACCTCAAGATATCTTCAGCACTCCGGAAAAATTGAATAGCAAGCAGGGAATTATTATGAGGTGCACCGGCATGGGAAAAACATTTGAAACAAGGAAAGGGATATGATCAACACCAAAAGCTTGAATTGAAACCACCTGAGAAGAAAAATAATGAAGAATGATGAACTTGAAGCTCCATTAGAATCTTCATGAGAATCACCGGATATGAACATGAAGGAAAAGAATGGAGAGATTTCACATGAATAAAATGATACTTGATTCAAAAATCCGAGTCCTTGAAGAAACAAGGGGGGGGGGGGGGGGAAAACAAAGGCAACTTGGGACGGATGAAACAAACAACGTTGAGAAGACTTGAGTTGATCTTGCGGATGGAAAAAAATTATAGGATCACCTTGAAGAGAAAACACACCGGTTGGAAAGAATCGACATGACAATCTCGATTATCATGAAGGATTAGTAATCACATAGAAATATGAGAACACCGCTTAGAAAAGGTATGGAATCAACATTTGACTTTGAAGCAACTCGAATACCACAACTCAAAACAAAACAAAGGATTGGCTTGCAGAATAAGCCGGAACAAACATATGATAGAGATTTTGTCCGAAGTTTTTGTGGTGGGGCCCACACGGGCTCGATCGTATAACACCATCATGTACAAGGCAGTGCACATGACATACGAAGCGTCCCCGAGTCAGCATAGCCAAGGACTCTTTAAGACATAACGAGACCACTATAAAACCAACCGTGTATAGGCAGACCACTAGACGTCGAACCCCAATCTCATATCATGCATCTGTCGGAAAGATATCCTAGGAGCTACTTGAATTCCCACTTATAAACTCCCGAAACTTTCTGGTTATGCAATCAGGTGTTGGGGATACAGGGGAAGCATAATATCTCACCCACAACTAGCAAATCCTACATCCAGCTGTATCCATCCTTCTACACATAACCAAGAAACCTTCAGAAATCATTTACCTCAACCTTCGAAAAGCATCCGTTATACGAGTTATGGCAATAATCCCGAACTCCCGCCCCAGTACTGGGTGGCGTCGAGGTTATCTCACCAACAACTGCATAAAAGAGATTTCGATGTCGGCGAACTCAGGTATTCCAGAACTGCAACGATAAAATTGTGATGACAACACCTCGGAGCTCAACTCCCTGGAACACTGCCACAACCCCTAAATGTCAGGAGGCACCAAGAACAATGTTCTTGTCACAAAACCATCGAAATGATTCCAAGATACCCGCGTGATCCTAATTTTTTTCATGAAATTTGAGAAGAGAAGAGTCAAAACTCTACGTCACGAGGCCTCACCAGAGCGACGAAGGGTCTGAGGAGTAAAAAGTATCCTACTCTCCGATATATATAATCCTAAGACTCAAAACATTTTGTTCTAGACTCAACAATGTCAGCGATTCGATCAAGCAGGGGGCTCCTAAGCTGGGGAAGGCCCTGATTACCAATTGGCAACACCCACGATGCGGCTATATCTCCCACGTGTCGGGGCATGACTTAGAGGCATATCCGCATGGTAGGTTTGTCGCAAGAAGGGTAATCTTCACACAATCCCATGTACTGAATAAGAAAGGGATAAAGAGTTGGCTTACAATCGCCACTTCACACAAATACAAGTTAAACATACATCATCCAGAATACAATCAAGGTCCGACTATGGAACCAAATAAAAGAAGAAAACCCCAATTGCTAGATCCCCGATCGTCCCAACTGGGCTCCACTACTAATCAATAGGGAACAAAACAACACAACGAACAAGATCTTCATCGAGCTCCCACTTGAGCTAGATTGCGTCACCTGCACTGGTAATATCGGCACCTCACGTGATATCCCATTGTCACCACAGATAAGTACATCCAAGACATACATCAAGTGTTTTCAAATCCTTAAAGACTCAATCCGATAAGATAACTTCAAAGGGAAAACTCAATCCATCACAAGAGAGTAGAGGGGGAGAAACATCATAAGATCCAACTATAATAGCAAAGCTCGTGATACATCAAGATCATGCCAAATCAAGAACACGAGAGAGAGAGAGATCAAACATGTAGCTACTGGTACATACCCTCAGCCCCGAGGGAGAACTACTCCCTCCTCATCATGGAGAGCGCCGGGATGATGAAGATGGCCACCGGAGAGGGATTCCCCCCTCCGGCAGGGTGCCGGAACGGGTCTAGATTGGTTTTCGGTGGCTACGGAGGCTTATGGCGGTGGAACTCCTGATCTAGGTTATTTTCTGGAGGTTTCTGTATATATAAGAGGTGTTGGAGTCGGGAACAAGTCAGGGGGGTCCCCGAGGCGGCCACGAGGCAGGGGGCGTGCCTAGGGGGGTAGGGCGCGCCCCCACTCTCGTGGTGGCCTCGGGACTCTTCTGGCCCACCTCCGGTACTCCGTGGGCTACTTCTGGTCCAAAAATGATCTCCGTGAAATTTCAGGTTAATTGGACTCCGTTTGGTTTTCCTTTTCTGCGATAATCTAAAACAAGGAAAAAACAAAAACTGGCACTGGGCTCTAGGTTAATAGGTTAGTCCCAAAAATCATATAGAATAGCATATAAATGCATATAAAACATCCAAGGTTGATAATATAGTAGCATGAAACAATAAAAAATTATAGATACATTGGGGACGTATCAGGCATCCCCAAGCTTAATTCCTGCTCGTCCTCGAGTAGGTAAATGATAAAAACAGAATTTTTGATGTGGAATGCTACCTAACATATTTATCCATGTAATTCTCTCTATTGTGGCAAGAATATTCAGATCCATAAGATTCAAGATAAAAGTTTAATACTGACATAAAATAATAATACTTCAAGCATACTAACTAAGCAATTATGTCTTCTCAAAATAACATAGCCAAAGAAAGCTCATCCCTACAAAATCATATAGTTTGGCTATGCTTCATTTTCGTCACACAAAAATGCTCCCATCATGCACAACCCCGATGACAAGCCAAGCAATTTTTTCATACTTTAGTAATCTCAAACTTTTTTTAACCTTCACGCAATACATGAGAGTGAGCCATGGACATAGCACTATGGGTGGAATAGAATATAATGATGGGGGTTATGTGGAGAAGACAAAAAAGGAGAAAGTCTCACATCGACGCGACTAATCAACAGGCTATAGGGAGATTCCCATCAATTGATGTCAATGCGAGGAGTAGGGATTGCCATGCAATGGATGCACTAGAGCTATAAATGTATTAAGTCTCAACAAAAGAAACTAAGTGGGTGTGCATCCAACTTGCTTGCTCACGAAGACCTAGGGCATTTGAGGAAGCCCATTGTTGGAATATACAAGCCAAGTTCTACAATGAAAATTCCCACTAGTATATGAAAGTGATAGAATAAGAGACTCTCTATCATGAAAACCATGGTGCTACTTTGAAGCACAAGTGTGGTAAAAAGGATAGTAGCATTGCCCCTTTTATTTTTATTTTTTATTTGACCTTTCTTTTTTCTCTTTTTTTGGCCTTTCTCTTTTTTTTATTTGGGACAATGCTCTATTAATGATGATCATCACACTTCTATTTATTTACAACTCAATGATTACAACTCGATACTAGAACAAAGTATGACTCTATACGAATGCCTCCGGCGCTGTACCGGGATAGGCAATGAATCAAGAGTGACATGTATGATAAGTTATGCATGGTGGCTTTGCCACAAATACGATGTCAACTACATGATCATGCAAGGCAATATGACAATGATGATGTGTGTCATGATGAACAGAACGGTGGAAAGTTGCATGGCAATATACCTCAGAATGACTATGGAAATGCCATAATAGGTAGGTATGGTGGCTGTTTTGAGGATATAAGGAGGTTTATGTGTGATAGAGCGTATCATATCACGGGGTTTGGATGCACCGGCGAAGTTTGCACCAACTCTCGAGGTGAGAAAGGGCAATGCATGGTACCGAAGAGGCTAGCAATGATGGAAGGGTGAGAGTGCGTATAATCCATGGACTCAACATTAGTCATAAAGAACTCACATACTTATTGCAAAAATCTACAAGTCATCAAAAACCAAGCATTACGCGCATGCTCCTAGGGGGATAGATTGGTAGTAAAAGACCATCGCTCGTCCCCGACCGCCACTCATAAGGAAGACAATCAAAGAAACACCTCATGCTTCAAATTTGTCACACAACGGTTACCATACGTGCATGCTACGGGACTTGCAAACTTCAACACAAGTATTTCTCAAATTCACAACTACTCAACTAGCACAACTCTAATATCACCATCTCTATATCTCAAAACAATCATCAAGTATCAAACTTCTCATAGTATTCAATGCACTCTATATGAAAGTTTTTATTATACCCCTCTTGGATGCCCATCATATTAGGACTAAATTCATAACCAAAGAAAATTACCATGCTATTCTAAAGACTCTCAAAATAATATAAGTGAAGCATGAGAATTCAATAATTTCTATAAAGTAAAACCACCGCCGTGCTCTAAAAGGATATAAGTGAAGCACTAGAGCAAATGAGAAACTACTCCGAAAGATATAAGTGAAGATCAATGAGTAGTTGAATAATTATGCAACTATGTGAAGACTCTCTAACATTTAATAATTTTGGATCTTGGGAAATATTCAAACAGCAAGCAAAACAAAATAAAATAAAATGACGCTCCAAGCAAAACACATATCATGTGGTGAATAAAAATATAGCTCCAAGTAAAGTTACTGATGAATGAAGACGAAAGAGGGGATGCCATCTGGGGCATCCCCAAGATTAGGCTCTTGGTTGTCCTTGAATATTACCTTGGGGTGCCTTGGGCATCCCCAAGCTTAGGCTCTTTCCACTCCTTATTCCATAATCCATCGAATCTTTACCCAAAACTTGAAAACTTCACAACACAAAACTCAACAGAAAACTCGTAAGCTCCGTTAGTATAAGAAAATAAATCACCACTTTTGGTACTGTTTTGAACTAATTATAAATTCATAATGGTGTAATATCTACTGTATTCCAACTTCTCTATGGTTCATACCCTCCGATACTACTCATAGATTCATCAAAATAAGCAAACAAGACAATGAAAACAGAATCTGTCAAAAACAGAACATATGTAATAATCTGTATCAAACGTATACTTCTGTAACCCCAAAAATTCTGAAATAAATTGGTGAACGTGAGTAATTTGTCTATTAATCATCTTCAAAAAGAATCAACCTAATCACACTCTCCAGTAAAAAATGGCAGCAAAACTCGTGAGCGCTAAAGTTTCTGTTTTTTATAGAAAGACCGCAAAGACTTCACCCAAGTCTTCCAAAAGGTTATGCTTGGCACAAACACTAATTAAAACATAAAATCACATCTAAACAGAGGCTAGATGAATTATTTATTACTAAACAGAAACAAAAAGCAAGGAACAAAAATAAAATTTGGGTTGCCTCCCAACAAGCGCTAACGTTTAACGCCCCTAGCTAGGCATGATGATTTCAATGATGCTCACATAAAAGATAAGAATTGTAACATAAAGAGAGCATCATGAAGAATATGACTAGCACATTTAAGTCTAACCCACTTCCTATGCATAGGGATTTTGTGAGCAAACAACTTGTGGGAACAAGAATCAACTTGCATAGGAAAGCAAAACAAGCATAACTTCAAGATTTTAAGCACATAGAGAGGAAACTTGATATTATTGCAATTCCTACGAGCATATATTCCTCCCTCATAATAATTTTCAGTAGCATCATGAATGAATTCAACAATGTAACCATCACATAAATCATTCTTTTCATGATCTAATGATACGTCCATTTTGCATCATGCTTTTATATCGATATTTATTGCATTATGGGCTGTTATTACACATTATGTCACAATACTTACGCCTATTCTCTCTTATTTTACAAGGTTTACATAAAGAGGGAGAATGCCGGCAGCTGGGATTCTGGGCTGGAAAAGGAGCAAATATTAGAGACCTATTCTGCACAGCTCCAAAAGTCCTGAAACTTCACGGAAGTCATTCTCAGAATATATAAAAAATACTGAGCGCAAGAAGTTCCGGAGGGGGGCCACACCCTACCCACGAGGGTGGGGGGCGCGCCCTACCCCCCTAGGCACGCCCCCTGCCTCGTGGGCCCCCTGGTGGCCCTCCGATGCCCATCTTATGCTATATGGAGTCTTTCGATGAGGAAAAATAATAATAAGCCAACTTTCGGGATGAGGCTCCGCCGCCACGAGGCGGAACCTTGGCGGAACCAATCTAGGGCTCTGGCGGAGCTGTTCTGCCGGGGAAACTTCCCTCCGGGAGGGGAAAATCATCGCCATCGTCATAACAACGATCCTCTCATCGGGAGGGGGTCAATCTCCATCAACATCTTCACCAACACTATCTCCTCTCAAACCCTAGTTCATCTCTTGTATCCAATTCTTGTCTCCAAGTCTGGGATTGGTACCTGTGGGTTGCTAGTAGTGTTCATTACTCCTTGTAGTTGATGCTAGTTGGTTTATTTGGTGGAAGATCATATGTTCAGATTCTATATGCATATTAATACCCCTCTGATTATGAACATGAATATGCTTTGTGAGTAGTTATGTTTGTTCCTGAGGACATGGGAGAAGTCTTGCTATTAGTAGTCATGTGAATTTGGTATTCGTTCGATATTTTGATGAGATGTATGTTGTCTCTCTGTAGCGACCCGACCTCAAATGGTCAAGTCTCTGTGCTTCAGTGTCATCCCTGGATCGGTAATTCTGTCACACACAGTACTCGAGGATTTATAACAAAGTAGCAATCACACACTTATTACATAGAATGTCTCCAAAGAGAACTTATTACAATAAATATGGCTTAACGCCATCTAATACGATAACAGCGGAAGGCTTGGAAGATAAAGTGAGTCCATCAACTCCAACGGCATAGCTGAGCTGCACGACAACGACCTAACAAACCTTACTCCTCATTTGAAAAGTCTGCAACATAATACATTGCAGCTCGAAAATGGGTCAGCACATGGAATATGCTGGCAAAATAACACAGTAGAGGAAGAACAGAATAATGCTATCACTACATGCATATTTGGCTGGTGGAAAGCTCTATGGTTATAGTTTTGCGAAAAGCCAATTTTTCCCTACAACAAAGGAATATATTTTAATTTAACTATCATTGTAGTTGAAACATCATTGAGAAGGTTCCTCCAACTCAATCCCAATTAAAGTAATTAACAACCCAACAATATTAATTTAGAGTATGAGATACTTAAGATACTCCAAGTACTAGATACTCAAGATTGTCCATAACCGGGGACACGGCTAACCATGATTAGTTTATACACTCTACAGAGGTTTGCGCACTTTTCCCCACAAGACTCGATCTCCTCCATTGGTTTTCTCGCACTACAGGGTGTTTGAGAAACGGATGACCGAGACACAGTCTTTCAGAAACATTAACTCTCTACTTCGGGCAGACCATACCAAACCTACAATCCCACTACCTGCTGATCCACCTCTTCAAGAGCTTCACATAACTTACTCAACTATGCTAGAGCCCATAATAGCTTGTGGGTGCACACGGAAGTTTCTAGCATGAATAATCTCAGTTCCCTTTGAGCCTGGGTGGCGGTCCATAGGAAGATCACACGGGTACTCCGGGATTTCCAAAAATACAAGCAACACTAGGTACTCCAGGTGCCTCAATCCACCCAGATGTGTATTTAAGTTGCCACCTTAAGTTGAACCATTAACTATCAATCTCACATCTGTCATGGATTTCACTCACCCAGACCACGTCTACGAGCATAACATAGCAATATAAGCAACGCGTAGAAGTAACTCCCAAGGGTTTGAATGTAACAGGGTAATAGGTTCTACCTCATCAACTACTTTCCAACCCACATGTTAATGACATCCTAACAATGCAATGTTTGAGGATTGGTACTAGTGCATAAAAACTGGGTGATAAAGGGGTATGATCAAAGTGTTACTTGCCTTGCTGACGATCCGCGTAACCTAGAGACTCCAAATAACACGCTTCGCACTTCGGGAATTCTATCGCAAACAAAAAATAGCATACATAAGCAATCAAACTAAGAAACACGGGTAAATCTCAAATAAGAAGATCTAACAAGAAAGTTCAACTTAAGAACTTCGGTTTGCAAAAAGAATCAAATCGAACGGAGCAACGAAACTCAAACGGCGAAAGAAACAAGATCCGTTTACTAATCTGGTCCTAGGTTAAATTTTACAGTAGCAAAAACTTGTGCAAGTTGATTAGACGAAAAGAGGGTCTCGAGACGAAGATCTAGGCGCTTGAATCGCCTGATTCTGACTAACGAGTGAAAAGATAAACTAGAACGAAAATCGGATCAGAAACCGCGATCAGAAATAATCGTGGATTAATCCGATAAAAGAAAACTGATGAACAGGCTAACGAACGAGCGTTCATTATCTGTAACTAACGAGTGAAAACCATTCGTTAAAACGAACGTCCGGTCGAACGTCCGCTAAAAAGAAAAACCAAAAAAACCGGCGAACCAAAAAAACGACTAGGGATTTCTAACGAAAACCGAACCGGTTTAAAAAAAAGCGTGCGCGAAGGGGCAGGGGAAATGCGGCGGTGAGGCTTCCAGGCGAGGTACGGGCGCAGCGGCGTGCTTTGTCGGGAGATCGTCCCTAGCTCGAAGATGATGCGATGGGCCATGGCCTGGCGAACTGGGCTGGCCCGGCCCGGTCAGTCCGAAGTTTTTTTTTATTATTAAAAAAACATTTTCTAGACAATTAAAATAATAAAAACGAGGGGGCAGGGGAAATGCGGCGGTGAGGCGTCCAGGCGAGGTACGGGCGCAGCGGCGTGCTTTGTCGGGAGATCCTCCCTAGCTCGAAGATGATGCGCTGGGCCATGGCCTGGCGAACTGGGCTGGCCCGGCCCGGTCAGTCCGAAGTTTTTTTTTATTATTAAAAAAACATTTTCCAGACAATTAAAATAATAAAAACGGAATAATTAAAAATATTATATAGGCATATAATATATCCAAATTTTCAGAAAAAGATTTTCTACAACGTGAACATTTCCTAGCATTAAATAAAATTCACACAAATTCAAATAAAGCAAAGAGTGCTACAGCTCTAATAAAATCCAATTAAAATCATTTTAAAAATACCAAAATGATTTCAAAATTATTTCTCTCCAATTTTCTGATGTAGGGAATCATTTTACCCTATTTTCCATTTATTTTATTTTTGGAGAAAAAAATAATTTGAATAAAACCCAAATATATCCAAATTGAAAATAATTTCCAAAAGGAATTTGAATTTGATCCTTTTAAACTTCCAACTCATATTTCATATGTTTTGAAGAAGTCGTTTTATCTTCTCTCATGAAAATCATTGATTTGCTTAAAGTTATGAATTTGAAATATTTTCAAATGAAATTCAAATCTTTTCAAAACCCTTTATCATTTATTTAAATGGAAGAAGTCATATCATCTTCTCTCTAGACTCTTTTCTGGCACCATTGCCGGGGAGTTGAAGCGCCTTTGGTAGTGAGAATTGTAAGGAAAGATTTATTTAGTGTGCTTGAAATTTACTGTAACTTGTTAGTATGGAAGTAATCCTCTGAGGGCTTGTTTGGGGTATCTTCACCCTGACCAGTAGAGCAAAGAGTTGCTCCTAACCTACTGAACCTACTTGAAAATGAAAATGTCTAGCTTGAAATTCCTTCGGTATATGAAAAATCTAGCTAAACCTTTTGCAGGAGATGGAACATTACATCCCGATGAGCACCTAATATATGTGGATGAAGTTTGTGGATTATTTAAGCTTGCAGGTGTGCCCGATGATGTTATTAAGAAGAAGGTCTTCCCTTTATCTTTGAAGGGAGACGCATTGACATGGTATAGGCTATGTGATGATATGAGATCATGGAACTACAAACGATTGAAATTGGAATTTCATCAGAAGTTTTATCCTATGCATCTTGTTCATCGTGATCGTAATTATATATATAATTTTTGGCCTCGCGAAGGAGAAAGCATTGATCAAGCTTGGAAGAGGATTAAGTCAATGTTATATTCATGCCCCAATCATGAGCTCTCAAGAGAAATGATTATTCAAATTTTTTATGCTCGGTTTCTGATAACAACCGCACCATGCTCGATACTTATTGTGCTAGATCTTTTATGATGAAGACTATTGAATTCAAATGGGATTTATTGGAAAGAATTAAATGCAACTCTGAAGATTGGGACCTCGACGAAGGTAAGAAGCCAGGTATGATACCTGAGTTTGATTGTCTTAAATCTTTTATGGATACCAATGTTTTCCGTAAATTTAGCACTAAATATGGACTTGACTCTGAAATAGTAGCTTCTTTCTGTGAATCTTTTGCTACTCATGTTGATCTCCCTAGGGAGAAGTGGTTTAGATATCATCCTCCCATAGAAGTAAAAGTAGCTGCACCTATTAAAGTTGAAGAAAAGACTGTCACTTATAATGATCCTATTGTTCCTACTGCTTATGTTGAGAAACCACCTTTTCCTGTTAGGATAAAAGATCATGCTAAAGCTTCAACTGTGGTTCGTAAAAGAAATATTAGAACCTATACACCTCCCGAGCAAATTAAAGTTGAACCTAATATTGCTATTGTTAAAGATCTCTTGTCTGATAATATTGATGGGCATGTTATTCATTTCTGTGATGAGACTGCTAGAATTGCTAAACCATGTGCTAAAGATAAACATAGACCCGTGGTAGGCATGCCTGTTATTTATGTTAAAATAGGAGATCATTGTTATCATGGCTTATGTGATATGGGTGCTAGTTCTAGTGCAATACCTATTGACTTATATAAAGAAATTATGCATGACATCACACCTGCTGAGTTAGAAGATATTGATGTCACAATTAAACTCGCCAATAGAGATACTATTTCACCAATTGGGATTTTTAGAGATGTTGAAGTCTTGCGTGGGAAAACTAAATATCCTGCTGATTTTTTTGTTCTTGGTTCCCCACAAGATAGCTTTTGTCCCATTATATTTGGTTGACCCTTCTTGAACACAGTTAATGCTAAGATAGATTGCGAAAAGGATGTTGTTACTATTGGCTTAGGTGACATGTCTCATGAGTTCAACTTCTCTAAATTTCGCAGACAACTCCGTGAAGAGGAATTGCCTAGTAAAGATGAAATTGTTGGTCTTGCTTCTATTGCCGTGCCTCCTAGTGATCCTTTAGAACAATATTTGCTAGACCATGAAAATGATATGTTTATGAATGAAAGAAGGGAAATAGATGAAGTATTCTTTAAATAGGAACCCATCCTGAAACACAATTTTCCTGTCAAAATCCTAGGGGATCCTCCTCCACCCAAGGGTGATCCCGTGTTTGAGCTCAAACCGTTACCTGATACTCTTAAATATGCTTATCTTGATGAGAAAAATATATATCCTGTTACTATTAGTGCTAACCTTTCAGAGCATGAAGAAGAGAGATTATTGAAAACTCTGAAGAAGCACCGTGTTGCTATTGGATATACTCTCGATGATCTTAAGGGCATTAGTCCCACACTATGTCAACACAAAATAAATTTGGAGAAAGATGCCAAACCAGTTCGTGATCACCAATGACGGCTGAATCGTAAGATGAAAGAAGTGGTAAGAAAGGAAATACTAAAGCTCCTTGAGGCGGGTATAATTTATCCCGTTGCTGATAGTCAGTGGGTAAGTCATGTCCATTGTGTCCCTAAAAAGGAAGGTATTACTGTCGTTCCTAATGATAAAGATGAATTGATTCTGCAAAGAATTATTACAGGTTATAGGATGGTAATTGATTTCCGCAAATTAAATAAGGCTACTAAAAAGATCATTATCCCTTAACTTTTATTGATCAAATGCTAGAAAGATTATCTAAACATACACATTTTTGTTTTCTAGATGGTTATTCTGGTTTCTCTCAAATACCTGTGTCAACTGATGATCAATCTAAGACCACTTTTACTTTCCTGTTCAGTACTTTTGCTTATAGACGTATGCCTTTTGGTTTATGAAATGCACCTACTACCTTCCAAAGATGCATGATGGCTATATTCTCTGACTTTTGTGAAAAGATTTGTGAGGTTTTCATGGACGATTTCTCCGTCTATGGATCCTCTTTTGATGATTGCTTAAGCAACCTTGATTGAGTTTTGCAGAGATGTGAAGAAACTAACCTTGTCTTGAATTGGGAGAAGTGCCACTTTATGGTTAATGAAGGTATATTCTTGGGGCATAAAGTTTCTGAAAGATGTATTGAAGTTGATAAAGCTAAGGTTGATGCTATTGAAAAGATGCCATGTCCCAAGGACATCAAAGGTATAAGAAGTTTCCTTGGTCACGCCGGTTTTTATAGGAGGTTCATTAAGGACTTCTCAAAAATTTCTCGGCCTTTGACTAATTTATTACAAAAAGATATACCATTTGTTTTTGATGATGATTGTGTAGAAGCATTTGAAATACTTAAGGAAGCATTGATCTCTGCACCTATTGTTTAGCCACCTGATTGGAATTTACCCTTTGAAATTATGTGTGATGCTAGTGATTATGCTGTAGGTGCTGTTCTAGGGCAAAGAGTTGATAAGAAATTAAATGTTATTCAATATGCTAGTAAAACTCTAGACAATGCTCAGAGAAATATGCTACTACTGAAAAAGAATTTTTGGCAGTTGTATTCGCTTGTGATAAGTTCAGACCTTATATTGTTGATTCTAAAGTAACTATTCACACGGATCATGCTGCTATTAAATATCTTATGGAAAAGAAATATGCTAAACCTAGACTTATTAGATGGGTTCTCTTGCTACAAGAATTTGATTTGCATATTATTGATAGAAAGGGAGCTAAGAACCCCTTTGCAGACAACTTGTCTAGGCTAGAGAATGTTCTTGATGACCCACTACCTATTGATGATAGTTTTCCTGATGAACAATTAAATGTCATAAATGCTTCTCACACTGCTCCATGGTATGCTGATTATGCTAATTACATTGTTGCTAAATTTATACCACTTAGTTTCACATACCAGCAAAAGAAAAAGTTTTTCTATGATTTAAGACATTACTTCTGGGATGAACCACATCTTTATAAAGGAGTAGATGGTGTTATTAGATGTTGTGTACCTGAGCATGAACAGGAACAGATCCTACGCAAGTGTCACTCCGAAGCTTATGGAGGACACCACGCTGGAGATAGAACTGCACATAAGGTATTGCAATCCGGTTTTTATTGGCCTACTCTCTTCAAGGATGCCCGTATGTTTGTTGTATCTTGTGATGAATGTCAAAGAATTGGTAATATTAGTAGACGTCAAGAAATGACTATGAATTATTCACTTGTTATTGAACCATTTGATGTTTGGGGCTTTGATTATATGGGACCTTTTCCTGCCTCTAATGGATATACACATATTTTAGTTGCTGTTGATTACGTTACTAAGTGGGTAGAAGCTATTCCAACTAGTAGTGCTGATCATAACACCTCTATTAAGATGCTTAAAGAAGTTATTTTTCCGAGGTTTGGAGTCCCTAGATATTTAATGACTGATGGTGGTTCACATTTTATTCATGGTGCTTTCCATAAAATGCTTGCTAAATATGATGTTAATCATAGAATTGCATCTCCTTATCACCCATAGTCTAGTGGTCAAGTAGAATTGAGTAATAGAGAACTCAAATTAATTTTGCAAAAGACTGTTAATAGATCTAGAAAGAATTGGTCCAAGAAACTTGATGATGCACTATGGGCCTATAGAACTGCATATAAAAATCCTATGGATATGTCTCCATATAAAATGGTTTATGGAAAAGCATGTCACTTACCTCTCGAACTAGAACATAAGGCTTATTGGGCCATTAAAGAACTCAATTATGATTTCAAACTTGCTGGTGAGAAGAGGTTATTTGACATTAGCTCACTCAATGAATGGAGAACCCAAGCCTACGAGAATGCCAAATTATTTAAAGAAAAAGTTAAAAGATGGCATGACAAAAGAATACAAAAGCGTGAGTCTAATATAGGTGATTATGTATTGCTATACAACTCTCATTTAAGATTTTTTGCAGGAAAACTTCTCTCTAAATGGGAAGGTCCTTACGTTATCGAGGAGATCTATCGTTCCGGTGCCATAAAAATCAACAAGTTCGAAGGCACAAATCCGAAGGTGGTGAACGGTCAAAGAATTAAACATTATATCTCAGGTAATCCTATAAATGTTGAAACCAATGTTATTGAAACCGTAACCCCGGAGGAATACATAAGGGACACTTTCCGGAACGTTTCAGACTCCGAAAAGGAATAGGTATGTGGTACGGTAAGTAGACCGACTCCAAAACAGTTCTAATGGCAATTTTTCTCCGTTTTGGAATATTTAGAAAAATAGAAAAATAAGAAGCAGTCTAGGAAGGACACGAGGGCTCCACGAGGGTGGAGGGCGCGCCCTACCCCCTGGGCGCGCCCCCTGCCTTGTGGGCACCTCGTGTGCTCTCTGAACTCCGTTTTCTTGCACGTTACGTATTTTGGTCGGTAAAAATTCATTATATAATCTCCCGGAGGTTTTGACTCCCGTATCACGCAAATATCTCTTTTCTTTGTTTTGAGCTGTTTATCTGACAGATCTAGGTCGTCATGTCGTCCTCAAGTGCCCCCAAGGACAAGTTCTTCGAGAAGGTCATCAACCCCTACCTCGCAGAGGTGCTGCAACACCCTCAAACCATTGAGATGTGTGAGGGGTTGTTGCACATCCGCGATGTTGAGGGACCAAGGAGGACCGGAAGCGTGGAAACAAGGCTCGAGGCAATGGAGCAACAAGTTTTCAGGTGCCAGGAGATGGTGGAGCGTGGACTTGACTCCAATCACATTATGATCACAGAGTTAACCAACAACCACAAGCTGGATGCCAAGGACATTGGGGAGGCCATCTTCAAGCTTCACGAGAAAATCGAGCACCTCCAAGCCCAGATCTATGACCTGCAAAACCAAAACTCTGAGTATGAGTATAGATTCAAGAGGATGAGTTTGGCTGCAGATTTGAGGATTCAGGAGACTTGATCATCATTCTATGATGGCGAGCCTATGACTTGGAAGAAGGATGACAAGCCTACATCATCAACAACTCCACCCTCTCCACCAACCAAGAAGAATTGAGTATCTGGTATGGGCACTCCCCTTGGCAACTGCCAAGCTTGGGGGAGTGCCCCAGTATCGTATCACCATCACTTTTATCTTTACCATTTTTCTTAGTTCGATCCTTTTGATAATATCTTGATCTAGTAGAATAAAGTTTTAGTATGATCTAGTTGTGAGTTTTGCTTTATGATCCTTCTATGTAATCGAGCCCGTGAGCTATATATAATAAAGATTAGTGTTGAGTCAAGGGCTTGATTATTTTGCCATAATCTTGAGTGAATAAAAGAAAAGAGAAAGAAATAAAAAGAAACAAAGATATCATATGGATCTTATGGAGAGTAATGAGCTCACATAAAAGGAGTATGATGAATAAAAGTTGTTGAGAGTTGACAAACATAGTTTTGGTCATTGTTGCAATTAATAGGAAGTAATAAAGAAAGAGAGGTCTTCACATATAAATATACTATCTTGGACATCTTTTATGATTGTGAGCACTCATTAAAATATGACATGCTAAAGAGTTGATGTTGGACAAGGAAGACAATGTAATGGGTTATGTTTTCTTACATCTGAGATAAAGTATATTGTCATGGATCATCCAACATGATTGAGCTTGTCTTTCCCCCTCATGCTAGCCAAATTCTTTGCACCAAGTAGAGATACTACTTGTGCTTCCAAACACCCTTAAACCAGTTTTGCCATGAGAGTCCACCATACCTACCTATGGATTGAGTAAGATCCCCCAAGTAAGTTGTCATCGGTGCAAGCAATAAAAATTGCCCTCTAAATATGTATGACTTATTAGTGTGGGAGAAAATAAGCTTTATACGATCGTGTGATATGGAAGAAATAAAAGCGACAGACTGCATAATAAAGGTCCATATCACAAGTGGCAATATAAAGTGACATTCTTTCGCATTAAGATTTTGTGCATCCAACCATAAAAGCGCATGACAACTTCTGCTTCCCTCTGCGAAGGGCCTATATTTTACTTTTATCTCCTACCTTGCATAAGAGTCATGGTGATCTTCACCCTTCCTTTTTAAATTTTATCTTTTGGCAAGCACAACATGTTGGAAAGATCCTAGTATATATGGCTAATTGGATGTGAGTTTTCATGAACTATTATTGTTGACATTACCCTTGAGGTAAAACGTTGGGAGGCAAAACTATAAGCCCCTATCTTTCTCTGTGTCTGATTAAAACTCCATACCCATAACTATTGCATGAGTGTTAGCAATTGTGAAAGACTATATGATAGTTGAGTATGTGGACTTGCTGAAAAGCTCTTATATTGACTCTTTCCTATGTTATGATAAATTGCAATTGCTCCAATGACTGAGATTATAGTTTATTAGTTTTCAATGAAGTTTATGATTCATACTTGAAATTGTGATTTAATTGTTACTCTAGCATAAGAGATCATATGACAAGAATTATATAAGCTGCTGATCTAAGAATGATCATGATGCCCTCATGTCCGTATTTTATTTTTATCGACACCTCTATCTCTAAACATGCGGACATATTTTTCTATTTCGGCTTTCGCTTGAGGACAAGCGAGGTCTAAGCTTGGGGGATTTGATACGTCCATTTTGCATCATGCTTTTATATCGATATTAATTGCATTATGGGCTGTTATTACACATTATGTCACAATACTTATGCCTATTCTATATTATTTTACAAGGTTTACATAAAGAGGGAGAATGCCGGCAGCTGGGATTCTGGGCTGGAAAAGGAGCAAATATTAGAGACCTATTCTGCACAGCTCCAAAAGTCCTAAAACTTCACGGAAGTCATTTTTAGAATATATAAAAAATCCTGAGCGCAAGAAGTTCCGGAGGGGGGCCACACCCTGCCCACGAGGGTGGGGGCGCGCCCCCTGCCTCATGGGCCCCCTGGTGGCCCTCCGATGCCCATCTTTTGCTATATGGAGTCTTTCGATGAGGAAAAAATAATAAGCCAGCTTTCGGGATGAGACTCCGCCGCCACGAGGCGGAACCTTGGTAGAACCAATCTAGGGCCGTGGCAGAGCTGTTCTGCCGGGGAAACTTCCCTCCGGGAGGGGGAAATCATCACCATCGTCATCACCAACGATCCTCTCATCAGGAGGGGGTCAATCTCCAACAACATCTTCACCAGCACCATCTCCTCTCAAACCCTAGCTCATCTCTTGTATCCAATTCTTGTCTCCAAGTCTGGGATTGGTACCTGTGGGTTGCTACTAGTGTTGATTACTCCTTGTAGTTGATGCTAGTTGGTTTATTTGGTGGAAGATCATATGTTCAGATCCTATATGCATATTAATACCCCTCTGATTATGAACATGAATATGCTTTATGAGTAGTTATGTTTGTTCCTGAGGACATGGGAGAAGTCTTGCTATTAGTAGTCATGTGAATTTGGTATTCGTTCGATATTTTGATGAGATGTATGTTGTCTCTCCTCTAGTGGTGTTATGTGAACGTCAACTACATGACACTTCACCATTATTTGGGCCTAGAGGAAGGCATTGGGAAGTAATGAGTAGATGATGGGTTGCTAGAGTGACAGAAGCTTAAACCCTAGTTTATGCGTTGCTTCGTAAGGGGCTGATCTGGATCTATATGTTTCATGCTATGGTTAGGTTTACCTTAATACTTTTGTTGTAGTTGTGGATGCTTGCAATAGAGGTTAATCATAAGTGGGATGCTTGTGCAAGTAAGGACAGCACCCAAGCACCGGTCCACCCACATACCAAATTATCAAAGTACCGAACGCGAATCATATGATCGTGATGAAACCTAGCTTGACGATAATTCCCATGTGTCCTCGGGAGCGCTTTTCTCTATATAAGAATTTGTCCAGGCTTGTCCTTTGCTACCAAAAGGATTGGGCCACCTTGCTGCATTTTATTTGGTTTTGTTACTTGTTGCTCGTTACAAATTATCTTATCACAAAACTATCTGTCACCTATAATTTCAGTGCTTGTAGAGAATACCTTGCTAAAAACCGCTTATCATTTCCTTCTGCTCCTCGTTGGGTTCGACATCTTACTTATCGAAAGGACTACGATAGATCCCCTATACTTGTGGGTCATCATCTACAAGCATAAAAAATTTACTATTCTCCACATAAGCAAAATTCTTCTCATTCGGAATAGTGGGAGTATCATAAGAAACTCGAATACTATAAATTGTTTCCACATTAAAAGAGTAATATTCAGAAAAAGGGTAATCATAATCATGACAAGTTTTATAAATATAATCATCACTACTTTTTATAGCATAAGTGTCATCACAATAATCATCATAAGTAGCAACTTTGTTCTGATCATAATCAATTGAAACCTCTTCCAAGATAGTGGAATCATTACTAAATAAAGTCACGACCTCTCCAAATCCAGTTTTATAATTATCACAATAAGACCCAACATCCTCCAAAATAGTGGGATCATTACTTCCTAAAGTTGACACTCTTCTGAACCCACTTTCATCAATATAATCATCATAAATAGGATGAATGCTATCATCAAAATAAATTTGCTCATCAAAACTTGGGGGACAAAAAATATCATCTTCATCAAACATAGCATCCCCAAGCTTGTGGCTCTACATATCATTAGCATCATAGATATTCAAAGAATTCATACTAACAACATTGCAATCATGCTCATCATTCAAATATAGTGCCAAACATTTTAATGCATTCTTATTCTAACACTTTGGCACAATTATCGAAATCCTTTTTTCATGAAATATATTAAAAAGATGAAGCATATGAAGTACTCTCAATTCCATTTTTTTGTAATTTTCTTTTATAGACTAAGCTAGTGATAAAACAAGAAACAAAAAGATTCGATTGCAAGATCTAAAGATATACCTTCAAGCGCTAACCTCCCCGTCAACGGCGCCAGAAAAGAGCTTGATGTCTACTACACAACCTTCTTCTTGTAGACGTTGTTGGGCCTCCAAGTGCAGAGGTTTGTAGGACAGTAGCAAATTTCCCTCAAGTGGATGACCTAAGGTTTATCAATCCGTGGGAGGCATAGGATGAAGATGGTCTCTCTCAAACAACCCTGCAACCAAATAACAAAGAGTCTCTTGTGTTCCAAACACACCCAATACAATGGTAAATTGAATAGGTGCACTAGTTCGGCGAAGAGATGGTGATACAAGTGCAATATGGATGGTAGATATAGGTTTTGTAATTTGAAAATATAAAAACAGCAAGGTAACTAATGATAAAAGTGAGAACAAACGGTATTGCAATGCTTTGAAACAAGGCCTAGGGTTCATACTTTCACTAGTGCAAGTTCTCTCACCAATAATAACATAATTGGATCATATAACAATACTGCAACATGCAACAAAGAGTCACTCCAAAGTTGATACATCTCCAACGTATCTATAATTTTTGATTGTCCCATGCTTTTATATATTCTGTTTTGGAGTTTTAATGGGATTATTTATACACTTCTATAATTATTTTTGGGACTAACTTATAACCGAGGCCCCATCCCAATTGCTGTCTTTTTTGCCATTTTTCAGTGTTTCGTAGAAAAAGAAATATCAACAGAGTCCAAATGGAATTGAAACCTTCGGGAGCGTGATTTTTGAAACAAACGTGATCCAGAGGACTTGGAGTGACGTCAAGCAATCAACGAGGAGGCCACAAGGCAGGGGCGCGCCTACCCCCTGGGCGCCCTCCACCTCGTGAGGCCCCTCGTGGCTCCACCGACTACCTTCTTCCCTATATATACCTACGTACCCTAAAACATCAGAGGGCACACAAAACCTAATCCACTGCCGCAACCTTCTGTACCCGTGAGATCCCATCTTGGGGCCTTTTCCGGCGCTCCGCCGAGGGGGCATTGATCACGGAGGGCTTCTACATCAACACCATAGCCTCTCCGATGATGTGTGAGTAGTTTACCTCAGACCTTCGGGTCCATAGTTATTAGCTAGATGGCTTCTTCTCTCTCTTTGGATCTCAATACAAAGTTCTCCTCGATTCTCTTGGAGATCTATTCGATGTAATCTTCTTTTGCGGTGTGTTTGTCGAGATCCGATGAATTGTGGGTTTATGATCAAGATTATCTATGAACAATATTTGAATCTTCTCTGAATTCTTTTATGTATGATTGGTTATCTTTGCAAGTCTCTTCGAATTATCAGTTTGGTTTGGCCTACTAGATTGATCTTTCTTGCAATGGGAGAAGTGCTTAGCTTTGGGTTCAATCTTGCGGTGCTCGATCCCAGTGACAGTAGGGGAAACGACACGTATTGTATTGTTGCCATCGAGGATAAAAAGATGGGGTTTATATCATATTGCATGAGTTTATCCCTCTACATCATGTCATCTTGCTTAAAGCGTTACTCGTTCTTATGAACTTAATACTCTAGATGCATGCTGGATAGCGGTCGATGTGTGAGTAATAGTAGTAGATGCAGGCAGGAGTCAGTGTACTTGTCACAGACATGATTCCTATATACATGATCATAGCTAAATATTCTCATAACTATGCTCAATTCTATCAATTGCTCGACGGTAATTTGTTCACTCACCGTAATACTTATTCTATCTTGAGAGAAGCCACTAGTGAAACCTATGGCCCCCGGGTCTATTTTCCATCATACAAGTTTCCAATCTATTTTATTTTGCAATCTTTACTTTCAATTTATATCATAAAAATACCAAAAATATTTATCTTATTATTATTATTATCTCTATCAGATCTCACTCTTGCAAGTGGCCGTGAAGGGATTAACAACCCCTTTATCGCGTTGGTTGTGAGGTTCTTATTTGTTTGTGTAGGTACGAGGTGACTCGCGCGTGGTCTCCTACTGGATTGATACCTTGGTTCTCAAAAACTGAGGGAAATACTTACGCTGCTTTGCTGCATCACCCTTTCCTCTTCAAGGGAAAAACCAACGCATGCTCAAGAGGTAGCAAGAAGGATTTCTGGCGCCGTTGCCGGGGAGATCTACGCCAAGTCAAGACATACCAAGTACCCATCACAACTCTTATCCTTCGCATTACATTATTTGCCATTTGCCTCTCGTTTTCCTCTCCCCCACTTCACCCTTGCCGTTTTATTCGCCCTCTTTTCCTTTCGTCCTCTCTTCCGTTCGCTTTTCTTGCTTGTTTGCTTGTGTGTTGGATTGCTTTCTTGTCACGATGGCTCAAGATAATACTAAATTGTGTGACTTTGCCAATACCAACAATAATGATTTTATTAGCACTCCGAATTGCTCCTCTTACCGATGCTGAATCTTGTGAAATTAATACTGCTTTGCTGAATCTTGTCATGAAAGATCCGTTTTCTGGCCTTCCTAGTGAAGATGCCGCTACCCATCTAAACAACTTTGTTGATTTGTGTGATATGCAAAAGAATAAAGATGTGGATAATGATATTGTTAAACTTAAGCTATTCGTTTTCGCTTAGAGATCGCTAAAGCTTGGTTTTGTCTTTGCCTAAAAATAGTATTGATTCATGGAATAAGTGCAAAGATGCTTTTATCTCTAAGTATTTTCCTCCCGCTAAGATCATCTCTCTTAGAAATGATATTATGAATTTTAAGCAACTTGATCATGAACATGTTGCACAATCTTGGGAGAGGATGAAATTAATGATACGTAATTGCCCTACACATGGTTTGAATTTATGGATGATTATACAAATTTTATGCCGGATTGAATTTTGCTTCTAGAAATCTTTTAGATTCGGCCGCGGGAGGCACTTTTATGGAAATCACTTTAGGAGAAGCTACTAAACTCCTAGATAATATTATGGTTAATTATTCTCAATGGCACACGGAAAGATGTACTAGTAAAAAGGTGCATGAAATTGAAGAGATTAATGTTTTGAGTGGAAAGATGGATGAACTTATGAAATTGTTTGCTAATAAGAGTGCTCCTACTGATCCTAATGATATGCCTTTGTCTACTTTGATTGAGAATAATAATGAATCTATGGATGTGAATTTTGTTGGTAGGAACAATTTTGGTAACAACGCGTATAGAGGTAATTTTAATTCTAGGACATTTCCTAGTAATTCCTCTAATAATTATGGTAATTTCACCAACAATTCTTATGTAAATTATAATAAGATGCCCCCTGATTTTGAATCCAGTATTAAAGAATTTATTAGTTCTCAAAAGAGTTTCAATGCTTTGATTGAAGAAAAATTGCTTAAGATTGATGAGTTGGCTAGGAACATGGATAGAATTTCTCTTGATGTTGATTGTTTGAAACTTAGATCTATTCCACCTAAGCATGATATCAATGAGTCTCTCAAAGCTATGAGAATTTCCATTGATGAGTGCAAAGAAAGAACCGCTAGGAGACGTGCTAAAAAGATTGCTTTGTGAAAGCATGTTCTTCTAGTTTTCATGATAATAAGGATGAAGATCTAAAAGTAATTGATGTGTGCACTATTAAATCCTTGTTTTGCAATATTAATCTTGATAATGATGGGACTGGAGATGAGTCAACTTTAGTTAGAAGGCGTCCCAATGATTCGGAGTTTTTAGATCTTGATGCAAAAATTGATAAAAGTGGGATTTGGAGGTCAAAACTTTAAATAGCAATGAACCCACTATCTTGGATTTCAAGGAATTTAATTATGATAATTGTTCTTTAATAGATTGTATTTCCTTATTGCAATCTGTGCTAAATTCTCCTCATGCTTATGTTGGGGAACGTTGCAGAAAACAAAAATTTTCCTACTCGTTTCACCAAGATCCATCTAGGAGTTCATCTAGCAACGAGTGATTAGATGCATCTACATACCTTTGTAGATCGCGAGCGGAAGCGTTCGAAGAACGGGGTTGATGTAGTCGAACACGACGTGATTCAAATCACCGGAGATCCTAGCACCGAACGGACGGTACCTCCGCGTTCAACACACGTACGGAGCGGATGATGTCTCCTCCTTTCTTGATCCAGCAAGGGGGGAGGAGAGGTTGATGAAGATCCAGCAGCACGACGGCGTGGTGGTGGATGCAGGGCGTCACAGTAGCAGGGCTTTGCCGTGTACTACGAGGGAGAGATGTAACAGGGGAGAGGGAAGCACAAAAGGCTGAGGTATGAAGTCCTCCCTCTCCTCAACTATATATAGGAGGGCCAAGGGGGGGTGGTGCGCCAGCCTAGGAGATCCAATCTCCTAGGTGCGGCAGCCAAGGGGAGGTTTCCCTCCCCCCCAAGGCACCTAGAGGTGCCTTCCACAATTGGGACTCTTCCCTTAAGTGGAACCCTAGGCGCATGGGCTTTTGGGGCTGGTGCCCTTGGCCCATCTAGGCCAAGGCGCACCCCCTACAGCCCATTGTGCCCCCCCGGGGCAGGTGGCCCCACCCGGTGGACCCCCGAGACCCTTCCGGTGGTCCCGGTACAATACCGGTGACCCCGAAACTTGTCCCGATGCCCGAAATAGTACTTCCTATATATAATTCTTTACCTCCGGACCATTCCGGAACTCCTCGTGACGTCCGGGATCTCATCCGGGACTCCGAACAACATTCGGGTTACTGCATATACATATCCCTACAACCCTAGCGTCACCGAACCTTAAGTGTGTAGACCCTGCGGGTTCGGGAGACGTGTAGACATGACCGAGATCGCTCTCCGGTCAATAACCAACAGCAGGATCTGGATACCCATGTTGGCTCCCACATGCTCCTCGATGATCTCATCGGATGAACCACGATGTCGAGGATTCAATCAATCCCGTATACAATTCCCTTCGTCAATCGGTATGTTACTTGCCCGAGATTCGATCGTCGGTATCCCAATACCTCGTTCAATCTCGTTACCGGCAAGTCACTTTGCTCGTACCGTAATGCATGATCCCGTGACCAGACACTTGGTCACTTTGAGCTCATTCTGATGATGCATTACCGAGTGGGCCCAGTGATACCTCTCCGTCATACGGAGTGACAAATCCCAGTCTTGATCCGTGTCAACCCAATAGACACTTTCGGAGATACCCGTAGTATACCTTTATAGTCACCCAGTTACGTTGTGACGTTTGGCACACCCAAAGCACTCCTACGGTATCCGGGAGTTACACGATCTCACGGTCTAAGGAAAAGATACTTGACATTGGAAAACTCTAGCAAACGAACTATACGATCTTATGCTATGTTTAGGATTGGGTCTTGTCCATCACATCATTCTCCTAATGATGTGATCTCGTTATCAATGACATCCAATGCCCATAGTCAGGAAACCATGACTATCTATTGATCAACGAGCTAGTCAACTAGAGGCTTACTAGGGACATGTCGGTGTCTATTATTCACACATGTATTACGATTTCCGGATAACACAATTATAGCATGAATAAAGGCAATTATCATGAACAAGGAAATATAATAATAATCCTTTTATTATTGCCTCTAGGGCATATTTCCAACAGTCTCCCACTTGCACTAGAGTCAATAATCTAGTTACATTGTGATGAATCGAACACCCATGGAATTCTGGTGTTGATCATGTTTTGCTCTAGGGAGAGGTTTAGTCAACGGATCTGCTACATTCAGGTCTGTATGTACTTTACAAATATCTATGTCTCCATCTTGAACATTTTCACGAATGGAGTTGAAGCGACGCTTGATGTGCCTTGTATTCTTATGAAACCTGGGCTCCTTAGCAAGTGCAATAGCTCCAGTGTTGTCACAGAAGAGCTTGATCGGCCCCGACGCATTGGGTATGACTCCTAGGTTGGTGATGAACTCCTTCACCCAAATTGCTTCATGCGCTGCCTCCGAGGCTGCCATGTACTCCGCTTCACATGTAGATCCCGCCATGACGCTCTGCTTGCAACTACACCAGCTTACTGCCCCACCATTCAAAATATACACGTATCCGGTTTGTGACTTTGAGTCATCCAGATCTGTGTCGAAGCTAGCGTCGACGTAACCCTTTACGACGAGCTCTTCGTCACCTCCATAGACGAGAAACATTTCCTTAATCCTTTTCAGGTACTTCAGGATATTCTTGACCGCTGTCCAGTGTTCCTTGCCGGGATTACTTTGGTACCTACCTACCAAACTTACGGCAAGGTTTACATCAGGTCTGGTACACAGCATGGCATACATAATAGAACCTATGGCTGAGGCATAGGGGATGACACTCATCTCTTCTATATCTTCTGCCATGGTCGGACATTGAGCTGAGCTCAATTTCACACCTCGCAACATAGGCAAGAACCCCTTCTTAGACTGATCCATATTGAACTTCTTCAATATCTTATCAAGGTATGTGCTTTGTGAAAGACCTATGAGGCGTCTTGATCTGTCTCTATAGATCTTGATGCCTAATATATAAGCAGCTTCTCCAAGGTCCTTCATTGAAAAACTCTTATTCAAGTAGGCCTTAATGCTGTCCAAGAATTCTATATCATTTCCCATCAAAAGTATGTCATCTACATATAATATGAGAAATGCTACAGAGCTCCCACTCACTTTCTTGTAAACGCAGGCTTCTCCATAAGTCTGTGTAAACCCAAACACTTTGATCATCTCATCAAAGCGAATGTTCCAACTCCGAGATGCTTGCACCAGCCCATAAATCGAGCGTTGGAGCTTGCACACCTTGTTAGCATTCTTAGGATCGACAAAACCTTCCGGCTGCATCATATACAATTCTTCCTTAAGGAAACCATTAAGGAACGCCGTTTTGACGTCCATTTGCCATATCTCATAATCGTAGAATGAGGCAATTGCTAACATGATTCAGACGGACTTCAGCTTCGCTACCGGTGAGAAAGTCTCATCGTAGTCAACCCCTTGAACTTGTCGATAACCCTTAGCGACAAGCCGAGCTTTATAGATGGTCACATTACCATCCGCGTATGTCTTCTTCTTAAAGATCCATTTATTTTCTATGGCTCGCCGCTCAACGGGAAAGTCAGTCAAAGTTCATACTTCGTTTTCATACATGGATCCTATCTCGGATTTCATGGCTTCTAGCCATTTGTCGGAATCCGGGCCCGCCATCGCTTCTTCATAGTTCGAAGGTTCACCGTTGTCTAACAACATGATTCCCAAGACAGGGTTGTCGTACCACTCTGGTGCAGAACGTGTCCTTGTGGACCTTCGAATTTCAGTAGGAGCTTGATCAGAAGTATCTTGATCATCATCATTAACTTCCTCTCTAGTTGGTGCAGGCACCTCAGGAACATTTTCTTGAGTTGCGCCATTTTCCGGTTCAAGAGATAATACTTCATCAAGTTCTACTTTCCTCCCACTTACTTCTTTCGAGAGAAACTCTTTCTCTAGAAAGGACCCATTCTTGGCAACAAAGATCTTGCCTTCGGATCTGAGGTAGAAGGTATACCCAATAGTTTCTTTAGGGTATCCTATGAAGACGCATTTTTCCGACTTGGGTTCGAGCTTTTCAGGTTGAAGTTTCTTGACATAAGCATCGCATCCCCAAACTTTTAGAAACGACAGCTTAGGTTTCTTCCCAAACCATAATTCATACGGTGTCGTCTCAACGGATTTCGATGGAGCCCTATTTAAAGTGAATGCGACAGTCTCTAAAGCATAGCCCCAAAAAGATAGCGGTAAATCGGGAAGAGACATCATAGATCGCACCATATCTAATAGAGTGCGATTACGACGTTCGGACACACCATTACGCTGAGGTGTTCCAGGCGGCGTGAGCTGTGAAACTATTCCACATTTTCTTAAGTGTGTGCCAAACTCATGACTCAAGTATTCTCCTCCACGATCTGATCGCGGGAACTTGATTTTCCTGTCACGTTGATTCTCAACCTCACTCTGAAATTCCTTGAACTTTTCAAAGGTTTCAGACTTGTGTTTCATTAAGTAGATATACCCATATCTACTCAAGTCATCAGTGAGGGTGAGAACATAATGATAGCCACCGCGAGCCTCAACACTCATTGGACCGCACACATCAGTATGTATGATTTCCAATAAGTTGTTTGCTCGCTCCATTGTTCCTGAGAATGGAGTCTTGGTCATTTTACCCATGAGGCATGGTTCGCACGTGTCAAATGATTCGTAATCAAGAGACTCTAAAAGTCCATCATCATGGAGCTTCTTCATGCGTTTGACACCTATGTGACCAAGGCGGCAGTGCCACAAGTATGTGGGACTATCATTATCAATCTTACATCTTTTGGTACTCACACTATGAACATGTGTAGCATTACGCTCGAGATTCATTAAGAATAAACCATTCACCATCGGAGCATGACCATAAAACATATCTCTCATATAAATAGAACAACCATTATTCTCATATTTAAATGAGTAGCCATCTCGAATTAAACGAGATCCTAATACAATGTTCATGCTCAAAGCTGGCACTAAATAACAATTATTAAGGTTTAAAACTAATCCCAAAGGTAAATGTAGAGGTAGCGTGCCGATGGCGATCACATTGACCTTGGAACCATTCCCGACGCGCATCGTCACCTCGTCCTTCGCCAGTCTCCGCTTATTCCGCGGCTCCTGTTTTGAGTTACAAATGTGAGCAACCGCACCGGTATCAAATATCCAGGAGCTACTACGAGTACTGGTAAGGTACACATCAATTACATGTATATCACATATACCTTTCGTTTTGCCGGCCTTCTTGTCCGCTAAGTATTTGGGGCAGTTCCGCTTCCAGTGACCACTTTCCTTGCAATAAAAGCACTCAGTCTCGGGCTTGGGTCCATTCTTTGGCTTCTTCCCGGCAGCTTGCTTGCCGGGCGCGGCAACTCCCTTGCCGTCCTTCTTGAAAGCTTTCTTTCCCTTGCCCTTCTTGAACTTAGTGGTTTTATTCACCATCAACACTTGATGTTCCTTTTTGACTTCTACCTCTGCTGATTTCAGCATTGCAAATACTTCAGGAATGGTCTTTTCCATCCCCTGCATATTGAAGTTCATCACAAAGCTCTTGTAGCTCGGTGGAAGCGACTGAAGGATTCTGTCAATGACCGCATCATCCGGGAGATTAACTCCCAGCTGAGTCAAGCGGTTATGCAACCCAGACATAGTGAGTATGTGCTCACTGACAGAACTGTTTTCCTCCATCTTACAGCTGAAGAACTTGTCGGAGACTTGATATCTCTCGACCCGGGCATGAGCTTGGAAAACCATTTTCAGCTCTTCGAACATCTCATATGCTCCGTGTCTCTCAAAACGCTTTTGGAGCCCCGGCTCTAAGCTGTAAAGCATGCCGCACTGAATGAGGGAGTAGTCATCGGTACGTGTCTGCCAAGCGTTCATAACGTCTTGTTCTGCAGGGAGAACAGGTGCGTCACCTAGCGGTGCTTGTAGGACATAATCTTTCTTGGCAGCTATGAGGATGATCCTCAGGTTCCGGACCCAGTCCGTGTAGTTGCTGCCATCGTCTTTCAGCTTGGTTTTCTCTAGGAACGCGTTGAAGTTGAGGACTACGTTGGCCATTTGATCTACAAGACATATTGTAAAAAATTTAGACTAAGTTCATGATAATTAAGTTCATCTAATCAAATTATTCAATGAACTCCCACTTAGATAGACATCCCCCCAGTAATCTAAGTATAACATGATCCGAGTTAACTAGGCCGTGTCCGATCATCACGTGAGACGGACTAGTCAACATCGGTGAACATCTTCATGTTGATCATATCTTCTATACGACTCATGCTCGACCTTTCGGTCTTCTGTGTTCCGAGGCCATGTCTGTACATGCTAGGCTCGTCAAGTCAACCTAAGTGTTTGCATGTGTAAATCTGGCTTACACCCGTTGTATGTGAACGTTAGAATCTAACACCCGATCATTACGTGGTGCTTCGAAACAACGAACTGTCGCAACGGTGCACAGTTAGGGGGAACACTTTCTTGAAATTATTATGAGGGATCATCTTATTTACTACCGTCATTCTAAGTAAACAAGATGCATAAATATGATAAACATCACATGCAATCAAATAATAAAAGTGACATGATATGGCCAATATCACATAGCTCCTTTGATCTCCATCTTGGGGCTCCATGATCATCTTGTCACCGGCATGACACCATGATCTCCATCATCATGATCTCCATCATCGTGTCTCCATGAAGTTGCTCGCCAACTATTACTTCTACTACTATGGCTAACGCGTTTAGCAATAAAGTAAAGTAATTTACATGGCGTTTCTCAATGACACGCAGGTCATACAAAAAATAAAGACAACTCCTATGGCTCCTGCCGGTTGTCATACTCATCGACATGCAAGTCGTGATTCCTATTACAATAGCATGAACATCTCATACATCACATATATATCATTCATCATTCATCACAACTTTGGCCATATCATATCACAAAGCACTTGCTGCAAAAACAAGTTAGACGTCCTCTAATTGTTGTTGCAAGTTTTACGTGGCTGAAGTAGGGTTCTAGCAAGAACGTTTTCTTACCTACGTGAAAGCCACAACGTGATTTGTCAACTTCTATTTACCCTTCATAAGGACCCTTTTCATCGAATCCGCTCCAACTAAAGTGGGAGAGACAGACACCCGCCAGCCACCTTATGCAACTAGTGCATGTTAGTCGGTGGAACCGGTCTCACGTAAGCGTACGTGTAAGGTTGGTCCGGGCCGCTTCATCCCACAATACCGTTGAAGCAAGATAAGACTAGTAGCAGCAAGAAAGTTGACAATATCAACGCCCACAACAAATTGTGTTCTACTCGTGCAAGAGAACTACGCATAGACCTAGCTCTGATACCACTGTTGGGGAATGTTGCAGAAAACAAAAAAAATTCCTACGGTTTCACCAAGATCCATCTATGAGTTCATCTAGCAACGAGTGATTGGATGCATCTACGTACCTTGTAGATCGCGAGTGGAAGCGTTCAAAGAACGGGGATGAGGGAGTCGGACTCGACGTGATCCGAATCACCGGAGATCCTAGCGCCGAACGGACGGCACCTCCGTGTTCAACACACGTACGGTCAGCGTAACGTCTCCTCCTTCTTGATCCAGCAAGGGGGAAGGAGAGGTTGAGGAAGATGGATCCAGCAGCAGCACGACGGCGTGGTGGTGATGGAGCTGCAGTACTCCGGCAGGGCTTCGCCAAGCACTATGGAGGAGGAGGAGGTGTTAGAGAGGGAGAGGGAGGCACCAAAGGCGTGGGGTAAGAAGTCCTCCATCTCCCCACTATATATAGGAGGGCCAAGGGGGGCGCCGTCCCTAGGAGATCCAATCTCCTAGGGGGGTGCGGCCAAGGGGAGGAATCCCTCCTCCCCAAGGCACCTAGGAGGTGCCTTCCCCCTTTGGGACTCTTCCCTTCTTGAACCCTAGGCCCATGGGCCTCTTGGGGCTGGTGCCCTTGGCCCATATAGGCCAAGGCGCACCCCCTACAGCCCATGTGGCCCCCCGGGGCAGGTGGCCCCACCCGG